>NC_142480.1:20718787-21021818 GCF_049115385.1 Moschus berezovskii | reverse complement strand
ATTAACATTTCTACAATCACGGTGTATGCCTCATATTAATGGGGCTCTTACAACCACTGCCAATCAGGCCAGTCATGGCAAACTCTCATTGCCTGCACATACAGGAACTCAGTCATTATTCCTAGTGGCATGACCAGGAAAACAGGCAACCCCTCAACACTTCAGACAACAAACTACAGACGAATCATTTAAAGAAAGTCCTGGTCATTATGAGAAAATCTTCCATTAACACCTTCTGGTAAGATCAAGAAGGCACTTCCTGTTATCTTCTGATAAAGTCAAGATGAGACCTGAATCAAAACTCACAAAGTTGGGATCTGTGACTTGGAATAAAATACAAAGACAAGAGTAAAGCACTCTGTTAAGAACTGCTGTATCACGGAAACACCTGAAGATACAAGGATAACACTCTTTGAAAGAATGTGGACCACAAAAACTCTACATGATTTAACAATTCCGAAGAATCAGATTCTAAATTTTAAAACCTACCTGAAATAACTTACTCAATTTATTTTGTCTATATTTTCCTTTTTATGAATGCACAATATATGATAAAATCCATGTCTATATAAATCTAAAAGAATCCTCTTGAAAAGAATAAAATTTAAATTATGAAGAAAATACATGGCATCATGGATTAATTGGGAGTGGGGCTTTTCCTTTCCTAATAATACATAAAACAGTTGATTATTTTTCAACATCTGTTATCTTAAAAGCAAAGAATTTTAGTAAATGCAATACTCAAGTGTTCATGTTTCCAGTCCTTTTTTTTTTTTTGCATTTTCCCCTTCTTCCTGGAAAGCACTTTTTATTTATCCTTTTATTGCAGGTACGATGCCCACTTATCACTGATCTTCATGTCTTTCCCATCACAAATAATTTTTCCCTCCCCTGAATTCTCAGAGTACCTTCTCAAGACTTACTAGTAATGGAGTACTTGGTATTTTATTTGCTGAATTACAGTTACTGATGTGTGTTCTTAGTTCCCTCAGTGGAGTACCTGGAGTCCAGACTCCTTAGAAGCCAACTGAATGTCTTATTTAAATCTTATATTGCACTTCAGATACTACTCTCCACACTGGAGTATTTAGAGAAGGTACCAAGGCCACTACTATACATAATGACACAAAAATACCCCACAGAGTGATGTACTGTCCTTCAAACTTGATATATGGCAGGTGCTATTTAACAGTAAATTTCTGATTGTGTCAATATGCAGCACAGATGAGATAAGCTGAGAATCATTCCAACCGACACATGACCCACGCAATGGTCTGGGAACAATGCCATGAAGATGCCAGTTATTGAGTCTGTGTTCAAAGATCCCACAGGGTTAAATATAGGTAACTGCACACATTTTTGTGTAAAAGGGATCATCTCTGCTTCTTCTCAAAAGCCCAGAAGATAAAAGTAAAGGAATTAACACTAATAAACCCAAAATACTAAGAAGTCTGGTAAAGGAAATGACAGTAAATAATGTCAACAAACTTTGGAAACTGATAGATGGTCAAGAAATTTTCAGGAATGAGAAACAAAGTCTCCCTCATGGATGAAGCGTGGCACAGGGCTAACAATGGAGAGCTTTGCTGAAACTCTGCATCAAGAAGAGCATCCCGATTCCCCTCCTTCCAGCAGACGTGGGATCGGCAGAAGGTAAGTTTACTGCGAAACCGGAGGAGCCCCAAGCAAAGCTAAGGGTAACACTGAGATATAATTAAAACAAAGTGATCCTGCACAAGGGAGCCCCAGCCTACTTTTCTCACTCAGCTCTGACAATATGGGCTTCGATCCCTCAAGAAGACCATCAGTGAATTCTTCCTCAGGGAAAGCAATCAGCCTCTTTAAAAAAATTACTGCACCAGCTATTTTAAAAGATCATATTTCTGCTTTTCTGCTACTCTATATATACATAGATACAGGTGCTTGTACATATACGTGTGTGTGTGTGTGTCTGTGTATATATGTACATGGGCTTTTCTGGTAGCTCAGCAGTAAACAATCTACCTAAAATGCAGGAGCTGTGGGTTCGATCCCTGGGTTGGGAAGATCCCCTGGAGGAGGAAATGGCAACCATTCCAGCATTCTTGCCTGGGAAATACCATGGACAGAGAATCCTAGCGGGGTCATAAGAGTTGGGCACGACTTAGGGAGTAAACCACCACCACCATATATATATATACATATATTCAGAAACACTTAAGATCCAATTTGAAGTTTGAAATTTATATATATTTAATATATTTTATAATTATATAAATGCATATACATATATATTCCACTAAATGCTTAGCTTGAAGAGCTTTATGTGTAATAAGTACTTGGGTAAATACTGTCAAATTTAACCAGAAATTTTCAAAGAATACAATGTTTACTGCTATATGTATCCAGACAGGGAGTACTTAACAATCAAGGGCTGTTCAGACAAAACTTTCTGACTCCAACTAAAATAAAAAAAAAACCAAAGCAGCCATCAGTATTTACTGTGTTCAGAGTAAACATATAGCACAATTTCTTCTCTCAGCTCACTCCAGGGGGTTGATCTCATAGTCAAAAAATGACGGTTTGATGATTGGTGCCTACACAATCCAAACAAATCTATCAGATTTTCTGTGGCCTGTTTAGCAACAGTTTTTATAAACAACCACTTTATAAAAAACATTTATAAAGATTTAGGAACATTCTCTAACAAGAAAAAGGCCCAGTCCACACTAATTTCATGCTGTCAGTTCTAGGAAGACATCTGTGGTTTTCAAAATCACCCATTAATATTAGCTGTTGATAAGCATCACTAAGTGATTTTAAGGTTTTATAAAGCAAATGAGGCCTTGGAAGTTCTTGCTGATGCTGTGCATCTACCAGAAGTTGGCAATAGTTCGGGAATGGGGTAGTCAAGTGGCTGACCTCTTTTCTTTAAGCAATCTGAAGCACAGTGGAAGGAGAGCAACAGTAAAGGAAAAAGCAGAAGTCAAGAATCTTTTTCTCCCCCATAGATGAGATCTACGACACTTCGGGAATAAACTTTTACATTACAACATGGTGTTGGAAAACTATTCTGAAACAAAGGGTATGTCCAAAGAGGGCAATTATAGCAGATCCGTACAACAGCTTTGCCTCTTAGCTATTTGCTCCTCCACCTAAGGCCCAGAGAGAATGAGTAAGAGCCCAGAGTACCAGTGACTGCCTGGAAAATCCTCTCCCTTCACCCTTGACAGCTGGCGTGCTGAGACCCAGAGGCAGCTCTCTTCCCTTTGAGCAAGCACGCAGGAACAGCTTGTCTGAACCCCATGTGCTTCTCCTGGCTCCCCACTAAGGACTCCACTTCTCTAACAACCATCTGGGTAAAGGCTGCTCATCATTCCAGATCCCTCAGAGCTGAGAAGGGTGCAGGAGCCTCCTCACTCCACAACTGCTTTTCTAAACCATGACTCCTCCACCCTTTCAGAAAGTCACTGCCCATGCCTGGAACAAGCCACCATCACACTCCTCTGCTTTTCTGTGACTCCATCATCCACCTAACTCCAAGCCAGACCTATCAAAGATGACTTTGGTATGAAGATCACTATCCTCTCCTCTGACCGCTAGAAAAGTGAACCAAAGAAGTAGTGGGTGGGAACCAAAGTTAACTTCTACTTTGCCACCTTGTCTGTGGCTCTAGCTCAATCATCACTTTAGAAACCAAGAGAACTACCTATGACCTGGAGTGTTCTCAGTGTTGGCGCCTTTTCCAGTTTGCTAATAACCAAGCTATACAACAGTAAACTATTAGATATAATTATACATCATAAATTATAGAAATTTCTTCCCTGTTGGCTCAGATGGTAAAGAGCATGCCTGCAATGTGGGAGGCCTGGGTTTGATCCCTGGGTTGGGAAAATCCCCCAGAGAAGGAAAATGCAACCCACATCAGTATTCTTGCTGGAGAATTCCATGGATGGAGGGGCCTGGTTGAGCTATGGTCCACAGGGTCACAAAGAGTCGGACATGACTGAGTGACTAACACACGCATGATTCAAACATCTCACAATGTTTGGAAAAGGTGGTCTAATTTTCAATATTATCAGTAACTTTCATTTAATAAAGACATGACAAGATTCAAACTGTCATTCACAATCTGATATGCTACCATTTCAAGATCTAGGGAGGTGGCTGGGCACGGACTGTAAGAGAGAGAAGGTGGGCAGGGGTTAGAAGAGAGCAAAGGTGGGCAGAAAGCAGCAAGACAATGAGGTGACTTCAGAGGCTGCCTCATGACAGTAGCAGCCCTTCCCTTCCACTCAAATACTCTCCGTTTGGGACTCTCTGCCCTGAGGTATTACTGACTACCCTTCCCTGGCCACATTTCTAGTCAAGTCCTATGAAAATGTCCATTTCTGCTTTTCACAAACATCCCAACATCCATATTTCTTACGTCTGTGAATTCTAATCTTCAGGTCTTAGCTCAAAAATTTCCTATTTGAAAAAAATATCAAACCATAATACAGTAGTCTTATGGAGAGGGCAGAGAGTGACATACATGTTATTTATTTAGAGATATACATTTAACACAGCAGCCTACTGGGCAGGGATAATCTTCAACATTACCACCAAACATAGCACTATAAAAACATTAAAATTTTATTAAGCCTGTATTATCAAGGAAAGTTACATACTTACTGCAAACTAAAAAGACATCTTGGTTGTTATTCAGAAATATATTATTAATTCCAATATAAATTTTCCATTCCCACAAGCTATTATTTTTTCAATTCTGAAATTTTATTTGTGATATATATAAGAATTACATTGAATATAAATATATAAAGGTAGACCTAACTCAGCTTCATAAACATCACTTTTTACTAATTGCATTGTTTACTTGAATTTCTTATTCATAACAGCATTTGATTATTCAAAATAACATTGTTCAATTTTAATTGAATCCTCAAGCAAACCAGCATGCTGCTTCTCGGCTTGCATGGTAATTCATCAATACATTCATTATGCATTTCCTATGGACAGCACATGGATTAAAATGAGTGATGTGGCTGAAACCATGCCTATGTTTCTTTAGGCAGAAAAAAGGAGGAAAAATAAAATACATGCAAAAAGAGACTTTTTTCTAAGTCCAAGTGCCTTAAAATATCATATTAATTACTTTTAACTTTAAAAGGCACCTGCATACCAGGGAATTAAAAACATAAATCTGTTTGTACCCGAAGGAGAGACATTTTTATCTACCTGAATGACTTGAATCCCTCAACAGTTAATTAGTCCAGAATCACAGATGTGTCAATGAGAATCTTCTAGAACCCTAAAGGTTAAACACCTTTCCTGTTCAGTGCAGTTTCTGTGACTTATACCACACGTTTACATTTATAAAAGTAATTAGAAGGACTACAATTACATTATCATAGAATTTGTATGCTGTCAGCAGTTGCCGACTGACAGTTGGAGCAGAGTTCTGCTCTGCATTTAGAAGTGTTTTTGGTTTTGGCTTTGGCTAACGTAGCATGCATGGTTTCTTGTTAATGCATTTGGATACCTTTGGGCCAGGATACACTGCCCAGTCCACCAGCATCTTTGCCATTGCCTAAGGTCTTACCTAACAACTTTATTCTTCCACATGGCCTGTTGATGCCAAAGGCCTTTGAGCTTATGTCCTTGATCTATATAGACTATGTACTGCATTTCCAAGTTTAATTTTCATTGCCATTTATTACTTGTAAAGCCATTTCTTATTTTTTTAAAGTCTTCTTACTGTCATTCACGCAACCTTCCAAAGCCATCTATCATAAACGCACGTTGTCAAATGTATTCATTCAGCAAATTCATATCATATGGTCTAGAGCTAAGGTCAGAGAGGTGACCAGTGGCAAATTCACCCATGCCCTTGGAGGCAAACAATAAGGACTTGGAATTTTCTCCAAGTGTGATTAAGGACCACTAGAGATTTTTGGCAACCCACTCCAGTACTCTTGCCTGGAAAATCCCATGGATGGAGGAGCCTGGTAGGCTGCAGTCCATGGGGTCGCAAAGAGTCAAACACGACTGAGCGACTTCACTTTCACTTTTCACTTCCATGCATTGGAGAAGGAAATGGCAACCCACTCCAATGTTCTTGCTTGGAGAATCCCAGGGACAGCGGAGCCTGGTGGACTGCCGTCTGTGGAGTCGCACAGAGTCGGACACGACTGAAGCAACTTAGCAGCAGCAGCAGCAGAGATTTTTAACAGGTGATTGAGGTAATCTCACTTGATACTTTTAAAGAATTCTGGCTGTTATGTTTAGTACAGAGAGAACCATCTAGCAGTTGACCACATTGATCCAAATGAGAGATGAGTAGACTAGATTCCTTGTTAATGGTTCAGGTATGGGCTACACCTTGGAGCAGAAAGTGAGACGTGATCAAATTTAGGATATATGTTGAAGGTAAATTTATAGGATTGGATGACATGAGATTAGAGAACAAGAGATGACTGAAGATGACTCCAAGATTTGTATCCTGTTGAACAACTGTGTCTGTTCCTGAGATGAAGAGGGCAGGAAGAAGAGAAGTTTGGGGAGTGGAATCAGGAGTTAAGTTTCGGTCAAGTGAACTATGAGATGTCTATTTGACCCCTATGTTTACCTTGTAGACAGGTAAACATAGAATTCTGGAATTCAAATGAGAAGATGGGCTACAGGCATATATTTGAGCTTATACAGATGGTATATAAAGAAACACCGAGGGAGTGAGTATACATAGAGAAGAAGTCTGAGAACTGAGCACTCCCAATATTGTGACACAATTTCAAATTAAGAAAGAAGAGGAGTGTTCAGCAGAGAACACCTAGAAGGACTGGCCAGGGCAGCAAGAGAAAGAAGTCCTAGAAGTCAAGTGAAAAACAAAAAGTTTTCAGCAGTGAACCAGCAGCAACAACATCAACTGGGAACCTGTTAGAAATGCAAATCTCAAACCCCACCTCAGACCTACTGAGTCTGAGGACTGAGTTTTAACCAAGCCCCCAGGATGTTCTGACATATACAGAAATTTGAGAATCAAGGAAATTTAGTAAAGAAACAAAGTAAAGGCAATACTGAAAAGGTCCTCAGAAGTGTTTGCTAAGGCCCAAACTGAATATATATACATTGAAACTCTATGAGCTGTGCTAGATTTTAAAGCACTTTTTCCTTTCACAGTATCAAGTGATGCTTATTAACTAGCTGCTTTGTCGAAGAAATATCTTTAGGAGTCTCCTTTCATTTTAATTTTCACCAGATTTATCTTATCATAGACAGTAAGCTATGGTTTCAAGGAGCCTGCTTCCTTCCCACCACTTCTTTTGCAAAAAAAAACTTCACTTCCTTTTACAAACAGATCTGACCACTCTCCTCCCTTTCCACTATCCTCAACATTGCAGGTTGAGGTTCACCTTGCAGGTTGGAATTTAAAACGAACACACACGAAAAAAACCTTCACACAGGACAAACTTTAAATTAGTATTTTAGATCATTGGTTCCCAAACTTACCTGCTCATGAAAATCACACAGAAGTTATTTTGGGCGGGGGGCGTTGAGGGTTTTTTTTTTTTAGTAGATTCTTGGGCTCCACTCCAGACCTACTCAAAATAGAATTTTGGAAGTAGGGCCCAAGAATCTATATTTAAAATAAATTTTTACATAATTTTTTTAAAAAAACCTTTCCAGTTGATTTTGAAGACTGGCTGGGCTTTGGGAATCACAGTTAGAAACTGCAAATCATTTAGGAATTCAGGAACCATGAATCTTTTAGGACTGAGCGGGAAGGGAAATCTCTGTGGCCTACGTCGGATTTGACCGGGCAGAATAGAGGCCATCAAATGTAGCTGGCTGTAGACAGAGCAGGGGAAGGGCATGAGTTCTCAAGAAATGAGCATTAATCTGACCCAACACAGGCTGATGCATCTCTGGTCCCAGGAGATGAGTAAACCCACCAGAAAGTAGAGAGGGTATAGCAAGAAATGACAGGAAGTAGGTTAGACAGGAAGGCACCTTACAGATTATTTCAATAAGTAATGATAGTTCAAACTTCAAGATAGATGAGGGTGATACAAAGAATAGGATAAAGGGAGTCATGACCCTCCCTGAGTCTCAGCTCAGCTCTAAACTGAGCCCCTACAGAAGGAATGCTAGCTATGATTCTGGGGTAGGCTATGGTTTTTCCCATGGTCATGTATGGATGTGAGAGTTGGACTGCGAAGAAAGCTGAGGGCCAAAGAATTGATGATTTTGAACTGTGGTGCTGGAGAAGACTCTTGCGAGTCCCTTGGACTGCAAGGAGATCCAACCAGTCCATTCTAAAAGAGATCAATCCTGGGTGTTCATTGGAAGGACTGATGCTAAAGCTGAAACTCCAATACTTTGGCCACCTCATGCGATGAGTTGACTCACTGGAGAAGACTCTGATGCTGGGAGGGATTGGGGGTGGGAGGAGAAGGGGACGACAGAGAATGAGATGGCTGGATGGCATCACCGACTCTGTGAACATGAGTTTGAGTGAACTCCGGGAGTTGGTGATGGACAGGGAGGCCTGGCGTGCTGTGATTCATGGGGTCGCAAAGAGTCGGACACGACTGAGCAACTCAACTGAACTGAACTGAAAGAAGATTTTGTCCAGATTTGTGATTCTCAGTAAAATAAAAAGACAGACCTAAATGGCATCTAAGATTTCATACAGATCTAACCTTTATGATTTCATGTGTGAGTCCTACTATTTCATCAGTTCCAGTGAGTTCCTTTAAGCATTCTTTGCTGTTCTTTGAACTTTACTTCTCTCCATTATGGAGAGAATAAACTGCCAAGTAATGTCGGCAATGGTGGGTAATTTTCATTAATCTCACAATAGGAAGTCCTGCATCTACATTTCAATAACAATCAACCTGGAACAATATGCATGCACCTTTCTCCAAGGTTTGCTCTAGAGACTTTGTGACTTTAATACAGAATCTTTTGACTGAGATAAGGCCTTAAAAACACACACACAAAAAAGATGGATTCATATACCACATTGACCGAGGAGAATAAAACTGCAGCAAATGCATTAGATAAATCTGATGTGACAAGCACCTCAGTGGTAGTAGCCATTTTACCCAAGGGACTTAGTGATTTATGAAGACTAATATACTCATGGGATAAAGACTACAACCTTCTATTTCCAAGTACACTTGGCACAAACCAAAATCAATTTTCTCCTCTCTTTGAAGGTAGTTCCATCTGTCAAGATCCATCCTTCTTTGGCCTCATCTCCAGCCACATCCCTTTTCCCATCATATTATTTGATGACTACCATTGCAAATCACTGAGATGAAGATTCAACAGAAGATAAAACGTTGTTGTTGAAGCAGAGAATTTGGTATTATTCACCTTAAAACTGTCTTGCTGAGGGCTCATGAGATTATTCCTATGATTCTCTGGAACAATTCTTTAGTGATTTTCCAAAAAGTATAGAATAATGTACAAAAGAGATTTCAAGGAAAAGGGAATTATAATCGAAGTCTATAAATGAAGCAAAAAGCAAGATGAAGTTAATAAAGCCTCCTTTCCTTAAGTCTGCTTAGTGCTATGACTTTACTATACTAGGAATATCTGATTGCTTATCCAAGTTCTAAATAAAAGACAGGATAAAACTTGTAGAGGAAATAGAATGATTTACTCTGTAAGCCCTAGTTCTGTTCCTTTTTTATGATTTGTGTCCTGACAAATGCTCTCTTTAAAAGTAGTGCCAGGATGCAGTGGAAGCTGACTTTCTATTTAAATATCCCCAGGAGAAGAGTACCTATACAAAATCCTTAATTGCTCACTGACTTACATCTTTTAGGTTTAAAGATTTAAATATATATATTTATGATGGTGGTTGGTGGTATAGTCGCTAAGTCGTGCCCTACTCTTGAGACCCTATGGACTATAGCCTGCCAGTCTCCTCTGTTCATGGGTTTCTCCAGACAAGAATACTGGAGTGGACTGCCATTTCCTCCTCCAGGGGATCTTCCCAACCCAGGTATCAAATGTGCATCTCCTGCATTTTAGGCAGATTCTTTATCAACTGAGCCACCCAGGGAAGTCATATGTATTTATAAATTATATTATAGCACCATCATATATAATACTATTATTAATTTATATAAAACAAAGTTACAAAAGCTATCAAGCTGGTAGATAAAAGATATACTGCAAAACAATAAAAGCCACTATATACCTATCACAATGGACATGAAGCTGACCGCATATGTAGTGAATAATGGTCTTTTTAACTGTAAATTATCAGAGTTTCGTGGAAAAGCAGATTTGAAGTAGACTTTGAGGGATCAGCAAAGTCAAAGACCTCAATATTTTGAGGGTACCCTCTGAATATCCTGTCAATTATATCCCCCTCAGTGGATCTGACATCTGTTTTCTTCTCTCCAGCTGCTCTGCCACTACCCTAGCTCCAGCCATCATTATCTCTCACCTCAATGCCTGCGATGACCTATGTGCTTCTTCCACTCTGGCCCAATCCAATCCACTGATCATGTCTGCCTACATTTTCTTCCTGGAGCATACCAAGTGCTTTCCACCTCATTGCCCTTGTCTGCAGTTTTTACCAGTGGAGAGTATTTGGCACAGACTAGCTACCCAATAAATATGTGTTAAATCAATGAATAATTGTTTCTTCTCCTAGTTTGTAAGCTTCACAAGGTCAGAAAGGTTTTATTCCCTACTCTATTCCCAGGAGCCAGTATAGCATGTAATGGACAGTGGGCCTTCCAAAAATAGTTACTAAAGGAAAAAAAAAGAAGAGAGGGAGGGAGAGAGGAAAGACTGAGTGAAAACCAAATCTGCTGCGTGAGCTTTGCTTTAAGGACATGTTATTATCCTTGTCACAGTATGGCAACCCACTCCAGTGTTCTTGCCTGGAGAATCCCAGGGATGGGGGAACCTGGTGGGCTTCCGTCTGTGGGGTCACACAGTCGGACACGACTGAAGTGACTCAGCAGCAGCAGCAGCAGCAGTTCCCTTTGGAAGCATATAATAACACCATGACAAACTGTAGAATAAAGTTAGGAATGCCGATGTTGCTATTTGCCCTATTAGAATTGTTTTATAACTATCTATTTGACTAAATGTGCTGTTTAGGATGAACAGTAATAAAGATTCCATAATTGCACCTAAATTAGCCCCAAAGCATTATCATGAATATCTACTGTAATTTCAAATGTTAACTAATAACCAAATATGCATGTTTTCAGTCATTTTAACAAGACTTTTACCTGAATATTAAAAAGACAAGGTACATGACAGAAACTATCTTATTAACATCCATGAACAGTAGTTTTGTTTCTATAAAATAATTGCATATGCTCAGAGAAATATCATGTTTCTAATGCTGGAGGTAATATTACTTCAGTGATGCTATTAAAATGAGTTGTTCTTTTTTCATTACAACTACACATATGTCATTATCTGTTGGATTTAACAAACATGTACCATCAAAGCTGTTTCATATTTAGTACCCCAGGGTATACATGCCATAATAATGTATTATAAAAGGATTGTTTTCCACTCTTCCCTATAAATTATTCTTTCCTTCCCATTCTCCATGTGTGAAGATTTATTTAAAGTAACATTCACAGAGTTAGAAAGAGGGATGGTGGCAGATCCTTTGGCAGCTGAGCCATCAGAGAAGTCCAAGAGTACTGGAGTGGGTAACCTGTCCCTTCTCCAGCAGATCTTCCCTACCCAGGAATTGAACCAGGGTCTTCTGCATTGCAAGTGGATTATTATATTAAAAAGCAGAGACATTATTTTGCCAACCAAGGTCCGTCTAGTCAAGGCAATGGTTTTTCCCGTGGTCATGTATGGATGTGAGAGTTGGACTGTGAAGAAAACTGATTGCCAAAGAATTGATGCTTTTGAACTGTGGTGCTGGAGAAGAATATTGAGAGTCCCTTGGACTGCAAGGAGATCCAACCAGTCCATTCTAAAGGAGATCGATCCTGGGTGTTCATTGGAAGGACTGATGCTAAAGCTGAAACTCCAATATTTTGGCCACCTCATGCGACGAGTTGACTCACTGGAAAAGAGTCTGATGCTAGGAGGGATTGAGGGTGGGAGGAGATGGGGACGATAGAGAATGAGATGGCTGGATGGCATCACCGACTCTGTGGACATGAGTTTGAGTGAACTCCGGGAGTTGGTGATGGACAGGGAGACCTGGCGTGATGTGATTCATGGGGTCACAAAGAATTGAACACGACTAAGTGACTGAACTGAACTGAAAGTAACATTTTTTAATTATAGAGATGTGAATGGTACTTGACCAAAGTTAATAACAAAAGTATAGTTAGCTTACTAGGAAATTATAACACAGTATAAAACAATGTAAATACAGAAAATAGGATAAAATTTTTGGTGTAAAGAAGTACAGAGACTTCTTTTGGGTAAAGAGTTTAAAATAATATTATATATCTTGTGGGATGACACAAGATCTCCAAAGTATAAGTTCGGCTTCATTCAACACAATAGAAATTTCAACCTCATAAAGAATTCCACCAACTATTTTTCTAAAATCAGAAATGAATTTAGTATAAGGTAAAAACAAATGCAACTTGAATGAAGGAAACTGGAACCAAAGTCTCCTAAAATTAGATACTCTGTGATTTTAACCATATTGATCCAGTTTTTATGAAATAAGACTTCTCCAAGGATAGTACACTGCCATCTTAGGAGGAGTTATTTCTCTGGGGTGATAGCTGAACTAAATAATTTTCTTTGCTGTCAATATTTATGATTATTTTGCTTGATCTTCTGATGATATATTAATAATATAGTCTTTTTATTATACCTTGATTCATGGACCTAACATTCCAGGTTCCTAAGCAATACTGTTCTTTATAACATCGGACTTTACTTCCATTCCCAGTCACATCCACAACTGGGTGTTGGTTTTGCTTTGGCCCCATCTCTTCATTATCTCTGGAGTTATTTCTCCACTGTTCTCCAGTAGCATATTGGGCACCTATCAGCCTGGGGAGTTCATCTTTCAGTTTCTTATCTTTTTGCCTTTTCATACTGTTCATGGGTTCTCAAGGCAAGAATACGGAAGTGGTTTGCCATTCCCTTCTCCAGTGGACCATATTTTATAAGAACTCTCCACCAAACTGTAAAATTGTTAAAGAGATGGGAATAGCAGAACATCTTACCTGCCTCCTGAGAAATCTGTATGCAGGTCAAGAAGCGACAGTTAGAACTGAACATGGAACAACAGACTGGTTCCAAATAGGAAAAGGAGTTCATCAAGGCTGTATATTGTCACCCTACTTATTTAACTTATATGCAGAGTACATCATGGGAAATTCTGGGCTGGATAAAGCACAAGTTGGAATCAAGATTCCAAGAGAAATATCAATAACCTCAGATAAAGCAGATGACACCACCCTTATGGCAGAAAGTGAAGAGGATCTAAAGAGCCTCTTGATAAAAGTGAAAGAGGAGAGTGAAAAAGTTGGCTTAAAGCTCAACATTCAGAAAACTAAGATCACAGCATCCATCATTTGCTATGGTCCCATCACTTGATGGCAAATAGATGGGAAACAACGGAAACAGTGAGAGACTTTATTTTCTTGGGCTCCAAAATCACTCCAGATGATGACTGCAGCCATGAAATTAAAAGACACTGGATCCTTGGAAGAAAAGCTGTGACCAACCTTGACAGCATATTAAAAAGCAGTGATGTTACTTTGCCAACAAATTTCTGTCTAGTTAAGGCTATGGTTTTTCCAGTAGTCATGTATGGATGTGAGAGTTGGACTATAAAGAAAGCTGAGCACCAAAGAATTGATGCTTTTGAACTGTGGTGTTGGAAAAGACTCTTGAGAGTCCCTTGGACTGCAAGGAGATCCAACCAGTCCATCCTAAAGGAAATCAATCCTGAATATTCATTGGAAAGACTGATGCTGAAGCTGAAACTCCAATACTTTGGCCACCTGATGGGAAGAACTGATTCATTAGAAAAGACCCTGATGCTGAAAAAGATTGAAGGCATGAGGAAAAGGGGACGACAGAGGATGAGATGGTTGGATGGCATCACCAACTCGATGGACATGAGTTTGAGTAAGCTCTGGGAGTTGGTGATGGACAGGGAAGCCTGGTGTGCTGCAGTCCATGGGGTCACAAAGAGTTGGACACGATTGAGCAACTGAACTGAACTGAAACTTTATTATACCACACTATTCAGTTTCATTCTTTGCTTTTCTTTCTGATTATTAAAAATAACAGTGCACACGACTTTCTAAAATTCAGTGAATTTACAAATCAGTCTCTCTATACCAATTTTAATAACTAGTGAGAAAACTGGAAAACAGAAGAGCTCAGGCTTAGCAGGTGATGCTAGTGGTAAAGAATCCACCTGCCAGTGCAGAGACATAAGAGAACATGGGTTCAATCTCTAAGTTGGGAATATCTTCTGGAGGAGGAAATGGCAACCTCATCAAGTATTCTTGCTTGGAAATTTTCATAAACAGAGGAGCCTGAAGGGCTACAGTCCATGGGGCTGCAGAGAGCTGGACATGACTGAGCAGCTGGGTGACTAAGTAAACACACATAGAAGAGCTCTAAAATATCACCTTCTTCTGCCTTCAAGAGTTAATCAGTGGTAATACTTTATACATCCTTTTCTGTTTAATTTTAAGTAGTCATTCATGCAATAAATCAACAAATACATATCAGTGCCTGATATGCGCTTGTCTTTACCCTACGTATTAGCAGTACTACTATGAACAGGACAGTTAGGCTGCCTGCTCCTGTGGAATTAGCATACTGGAATGGAGACAGATTTTAAAAATATATAAATATATAATATAGTCATATACATACTCTGAAGAAAAACGATTTCAGCTAAAAAGTATCATTTACAGAAATGGGAACACTGGAAAAGGAAGGGAATCAAGAATCTGGTTTTACCTACAAGATTCACCAAAAGCAGTGCTAAAGGAAAGGTTCATAGCAATATACGCTTATGTCAGGAAACAAAAGAAAAATCAAATAAATAACCTAACTTTACACCTAAAGCAACTAGAAAAAGAAGAAATGAAGAACCCCAGGGTTAGAAGAAGGAAAGAAATCATAAAAATTAGGGCAGAAATAAATGGAAAAGAAACAAAGGAGACTATAGCAAAAATCAACAAAACTAAAAGCTGGTTCTTTGAGAAGGTAAATAAAATAGGCAAACCATTAGCCAGATTCATCAAAAAAACAAAAAGGGAGAAGAATCAAATCAACAAAATTAGAAATGAAAATGGAGAAATCACAACAGACAAAACAGAAATACAAAGGATCATAAAAGACTACTATCAGTAACTATATGACAATAAAATGGACAACTTGGAAGAAATGGATGAATTCTTAGAAAAGTATAACCTTTCAAAACTGAACCAGGAAGAAATAGAAAATCTTAACAGACCCATCACAAGCACAGAAGTTGAAACTGTAACCAAAAATCTTCCAACAAACAAAAGCCCAGGACCAGATGGCTTCACAGTTGAATTCTACCAAAAATTTAGAGAAGAGCTTACACTTAGCCTACTCAAACTCTTCCAGAAAAATTGCAGAGAAAGGTAAACTGTCAAACTCTTTCTATGAGGCCACCATCAACCTAATATCAAAACCAGACAAAGACGCCACAAAAAGAAAGCTACAGGCCAATATCACTGATGAACATAGATACTCAACAAAATTCTAGAAAACAGAATCCAACAACATATTAAAAGGATCATAAATCATGACCAAACAGGCTTTATCCCAGGGATGCAAGGATTCTTCAATATTTACAAATCAATCAATGTAATACACCACATTAATAAATTAAAAAATAAAAGCCGTATGATTATCTCAATAGATGCAGAGAAAGCCTTTGACAAAATTCAACATTCATTTATGACAAAAACCCTCTAGAAAGCAGGCACAGAAGGAACATACCTCAATATAATAGAAGCCATATATGATAAACCCACAGCAAACATTATCCTCAATGGTGAAAAACTGAAAGCATTTCCCCTAAAGTCAGGAACAAGACAAGGGTGCCCACTCTCACCACTACTATTCAGCATAGTTTTGGGAGTTTTAGCCACAGCAATCAGAGAAGAAAAAGAAATAAAAGGAATCCAGATTGGAAAAGAAGAAGAAAAACTCTCACTGTTTGCAGATGACATGATCCTATACACAGAAAACCCTAAAGACACCACCAGAAAATTACTAGACCTAATCAATGAATATAGTAAAGTTGCAGGATATAAAACCAACACACAGAAATCCCTTACATTCTTATACACTGCTGCTGCTGCTTCTAAGTCGCGTCAGTCGTGTCCGACTCTGTGTGACCCCACAGACGGCAGCCCACCAGGCTCCTCTGTCCCTGGGATGCTCCAGGCAAGAACACTGGAGTGGGTTGCCATTTCCTTCTCAAATGCATGAAAGTGAAAAGTGAAAGTGTAGTCGCTCAGTAGTGTCCAGCTCTTCACAACCCCATGGACTGTAGCCTATCAGGCTCCTCCGCCCATGAGATTTTCCAAGCAAGAGTACTGGAGTGGGTTGCCATTGCCTTCTCCAATTTCTATACACTGTCAATGAGAAAACAGAAAGAGAAATTAAGGAAACAATTCCATTCACCATTGCAATGAAAAGAATAAAATACTTAGGAATAAATCTACCTAAGGAAACAAAAGACCTATATATAGAAAACTATAAAACATATATGAAAGATATCAAAGATGACACAAATAGAGAAATATACCATGTTCATGGATCGGAAGAATCAATACAGTGAAAATGAGTATACTACCCAATGCAATCTATAGATTCAATGCAATCCCTATCAAGCTACCAACTGTATTTTTCAGAGAACAAGAACAAATAAAATCACAATTTGTATGAAAATACAAAAAACCTTGAATAGCCAAGGCAATCTTGAAAAAGAAAAATGAACTGTAGGAATCAACCTACCTGACTTCAGACTATACTACAAAGCTACAGTCATCAATATGGTACTGGCATAAAGACAGAAATATAGATCAATGGAACAAAATAGAAAGCCCAGAGATAAATCCACACACCTATGGACACCTTATCTTTGACAAAGGAGGCAAGAATATACAGTGGAGAAAAGACAATCTCTTTAACAAGTGGTGCTGAGAAAACTGGTCAACCACTTGTAAAAGAATGAAAATAGAACACTTTCTGACAACATATACAAAAATGAACTCAAAATGGATTAAAGATATAAATGTAAGACCAGAAACTATAAAACTCCTAGAGGAAAATGTAGGCAGAACACTCTCTGACATAAATCACAGCAGGATCCTCTATGATCCACCTCCCAGAGTAATGGAAATAAAAGCAAAAATAAACAAATGGGACCTAATTAATTTAAAAGCTCTTGCACAATGAAGGAAACTATAAGCAAGGTAAAAAGACAGCTTTCAGAATGGGAGAAAATAATAGTAAATGAAGCCACTGACAAAGAATTAATCTCAAAAATATACAAGCAGTTCATGTAGCTCAATACCAGAAAAATAAATGACCCAATCAAACAATGGGCCAAAGAACTAAATAGACATTTCTCCAAAGAAGACATACAGATGGCTAACAAATACAAGAAAAGATGCTCAATATCACTCATTATCAGAGAAATTCAAAACAAAACCACAATGAGGTACCATCTCACACCGGTCAGAAAGGCTGCTATCAAAAAGTCTACATACAATAAATGCTGGAGAGGGTGTGGAGAAAAGGGAACCCTCTTACACTGTTGGTGGGAATACAAACTAGTACAACCACTCTGGAGAACACTATGGAGATTCTTTTAAAAATTGGAAATAGAACTGCCATACAACCCAGCAATCTCACTGCTGGGCATACACATCGGGGAAACCAGAATTGAAAGAGACATGTGTTAACCCAATGTTCAGTGCAGCACTGTTTACAATAGCTAGGACATGTAAACAACCAAAATGTTCATTGGCAGAAGAATGTATAAGAAACTGTGGTACCTATATACAATGGGATATTACCCAGCTATTAAAAAGAATGCATTTGAATCAGTTCTAATGAGGTGGATGAAAATGGAGCCTACTATACAGAGTGAAGTAAGTCAGAAAGAAAAACACCTACATAGTATATTAATGCATATATATGGAATTTATAAAGATGGTAATGAAGACCCTATATGCGAGACAGCAAAAGAGACATAGATATAAAGAACAGACTTTTGGACTCTGTGGGATAAGGTGAGGGTGGCATGATTTGAGAGAATAGCATAGAAACATGTATATTACTATATGTGAAACAGATCACCAGTCCATGTTCGAAGCATGAAACAGGGAACTCAGAGTCAGTGTACTGGGACCACCCTGAGGGATGAGATGGGGAGGGAGGTGAGGGCGGGGTTCAGGATGGGGGACACATGTATGCCCAAGGCTGATTCATGTCAATGTATGGCAAAAACCACTACGATATTGTAAAGTAATTAGCTTCCAATTAAAATAAATTAATTTTTTTAAAGTTACCAAGATTATTTTTAAAATTTTTAATATAATTTGTACCTTTATGTTCAGAAAACTTATTAAGCACACAAATAAAAAGATCTAACCTATAAATTTTATAATAAAATAGGCAATGACTTACACCTTAATTTTCAGTTTTATATTTCATAAAAACTTAGAAAAAGAATAAAACAGAGATTCTAACTTTTAAAAAACGAATTAAATAAACAAACAAATAAATCAGAAGTTCCACAGTTGGTCACAAAGGCTGTAAAAACTCTCGCTATGGCTTTTAGAGCCTTGTTTACTGCTCATTGATCGCCATGACAATGCTACCATAAATAACCCGATAGACTGCTATGTATAATCACAGAAGACATCCATATGCATGAATCACCTGTCAGCGCTCCAATCCCATCATTTTCAATACCTGTCAACAAGCCATCAAGGACTCTCTGAGTCTGTGACACAAACAAAACTTACTCTCTCAAAAAAGTATGCAGCACTATACATATTTTGGGAGTAGAAGGAAACAAAACAAGAAATGCCCACTATTTGCGGTAAAGAATGTGTATGGGTTTGCCAGTTCACTAGGAACTGTTCTCTGACCCACACCCCTCCCCCAACAGTGCAAGGATCCATTTTCAAGCATAAAAATTCAAACCCACTTTTCATTTGTGCCTGAACAATACACACTGACTCACTTCTCATGAAAGGCAAGGCAGAGAATTCTCTCAGAATGTTCTAGAACAAACTACCAAATGCAACTAAACCTGGCATGGTGTCTATCAGCCACAGCAATTTTTCAGGAAAAGTTTTGGTCACTTGGGCAGAATTAGTTGAAATGGATCAGTAGGACCGGGAAGATGTTAGACTGAGAGGCTACTGATAATACAAGGTCAGCTGAGAATCAAGAGTCAGGACAGAAGGATCAGCCTCCAGGCCAACAAGATAAGCAGTATGCAATTACTTGAACCCAGGAACAGGACAAGGGATGAGATTTTACAGACAAAAGCTAGGACTCAAAACAATTCACAGTGAGAGGAGAGACAGGCAAGCAGTAACTCATGGAGAACGATTCATAGGTGGGGGAAGCAACGAGCAGAGGTCCAGTACCAGCAAGTAAAAGATCCAAAGCCTGGGGAGAAAAATGTGTCATTTCAAGGCATCAGCAGTCAAGGCCTCATGTTGTAAATCTGACTCTGATACAAAATTTGTCTCAGCCAAGCATCTCATATGCTGGCTGCCGAGTCTCTGCACACAGCTGCAGAGAAATAAGTGGCTTCACCTGTCTAGGAGATGGTTTCTGGTGATTCTGAAAAAGAGAAGCCAAAAATAAAAGCTGAAGTAAGAGTGTGCATTTTTATTGATCTAGTAACATATATAGAAATAAATGAGTGTGCCATTTAAATAAGACTAATAATGCAGAAAACAGTACCCCTGAATTTGTTTCACTTATGTCTACAGAAAATGACTAATGTGGGTAACAATAATAATGATAGTCATAAAAAAAAATTTTCTATAGGGACTTTTGTGGGTAACAAGAAAATAATAGGAACAATAGTAGTATCTAATATTATTAAGCACTCATTAGCCAGGCTCCATTCCTAGGTGCTTTTCATGTGATGTCTTTTACTCATCTCAACGATTCTGTTAGGTACTATTATTATCTCCATTTTACAGACAAGGCACACAGACATTAAGTAATTTTCTCAGAGTCACATAGCTAGTGAATTTTGACTTGAACACGTTTCCAACTTCAGCAGCCACGCCTAAGAGAAAGAATTAACATGACACTAGATCTTGTGATGGATCAAAGGAAAGAAAAAAAAATGTTCACATTCCAAACTCTCCCTTCTCAATTCTGATTCTGTACATCAAACAGCCTAACAGTCTCTCCTCTACCATCCTCTCCTTCTCAGACACCTGAAAATGCTAAGCATGGAAAACTTGCAAAGGATTAACATTTACTAAAATATATAGCATTACCTGATGCCAGGTTCCATCCTCAATACTTTATATAAATGACCCCATTCAGCAGGTGGCTTTAGAGTGTTGAACCCTCCAGTCAGTCCCTTCCGCAAACCGAAGTATACTTTTACTAGCAGCTATTATTGCATAACGGAGAAGGCAATGGCAAGCCACTCCAGTACTCTTGCCTAGAAAATCGCATGGACAGAGGAGCCTGGTGGGCTGCAGTCCATGGGGTCACTACTAGTCGGACACGACTGAGCAACTTCACTTTCACTTTTCACTTTCACACATTGGAGAAGGAAATGGCAACCCACTCCAGTGTTCTTGCCTGGAGAATCCCAGGGACAGTGGAGCCTGGTCGGCTGCCATCTATGGGGTCACACAGAGTCGGACACAACTGAAGCGACTTAGGAGCAGCAGCAGCAGCAGCAGCATTATTGCATAAAGCCAGAAAACAAATCCCAAGTTCATGCCAAAGGTCATAGCCAGAAAGATAGGTTTCAGAGGCTGGGGTAGATAAAAAATGAAAGAAACAGGAAGAGAACTTCTTGACAGTCTTGATGAATACTACAGAAAATGAGCTCAAACAGTGTGCTTGGCTTGTGTGTTTATGACAGACCTTCATCTGAGGAGGTCAAAAGTATCTGAACGGTGCAGGATGAAAGCAACAAGTTCTTTGAACTTCTCAAGGCTGGGCCATGCTTAGCTTTCTGTACTTCATGTGTGATGAGAGAGTATAAAATTCACTGAGAATCCCAGGGACAGGGGAGCCTGGTGGGCTGCTGTCTATGGGGTCACACAAAGTCGGACACAACTGAAGTGACTTAGCAGCAGCAGCAGTATTGTCCTTCCAAACAATGACAAATATATGGGGCGCAGTTACTCCTTGTCTATAATCAGATGCTAAAAATTGTAATAAACAGTGAATAGATTAGAAATAAAATGAGAAATGAGTATTATCATAAGGATGAGTCAGAGGATAGTTAAATGGCTGTTTCCATTCAATCTGTCTACTCTAGCCCTTCTCGTAAGGGCATTTCACACATTAAGAAGTGACAAGAAAGCAACCAATTAAACATCTGTCACCACTTTCCCTGTAGTATTTAATCTACAACAACTTTCCATTTCCTTCTAAATGAGAGTTGATTATTCAAGGGAATGCTGGCTGCATTGTACATGACTTTGACTTGGCCCAGACTAGCATTAACCAGTCAACATATCAACACTGAAACTCACAAGTTCAGCACAACAGAAAAGGAACATTTTCACCAGGGTTCAGTGAGGTTGCCTGTGTAAGCATTCCATTCACTGACAGTAACAAAATTAATGAATACAGTCATCTGGATGGTGCTTTCAATGCTACCCTTAAACTGACTTTCAAATACTACTAACCAAAGATTCAAAAATCACAAAATGAAAAAGATCATATCTAATGGCTACATAATAACAGACCTTGTCTATTAGGAAATGTAGGAAATGTTTCATGTTTTAATTTCAATCTTAAATTTTCAGGTCTTCATTATAAGGGGTGGCTACTCCAACTGCCTTTGTGACGTAAATCTATTTTGACCATTAGCTCTGCTCCTCCTTAAGGAGCCCCCAAATTTTCCCAGTTCTGCTCCTTTTGCTCGCAGGACCCTATGATCAGTATTCAAAACCAAAGATGTATGAAGCCAAATGGCCATTTGCTTTCAAGGTTATACAGTTACTCAAAGAATGCACTTAACTCTCTCATCTCCCACCACACCCGCTCCTACGTCCTTGTCTCCAGATTCACAGAGCTGCTCATCTTCCCTTAAATACACTGTGTGACTCTATGAGTTGCTCACTGTTCTAGTCTACTCCGGCCACCACAACAAAATGCCATAGGCGGTTGGCTTAAACAACAGAAATTTATTTTCTCACAGTCCTGGAAGCAAAAACTCCAAGATCAAAGTGTCAGAAAATTCAGATTCTTATGAATCTGAATCTTATGAATCTTTGCAACTTGCAGGCAACCACCTTCCTGCTTTGCCTTTAAATGAATTTATTCTGTGAGCACATGAAGAGGAAGAGAGCTCCGGTGTCTCTTTCGTTCCTTCTAAAGACATCTGTCCTCTAAGAATCCCACCCTCTGACTTCAATGGACCTTAATTACCTCCTGAAATATATAGTCACTTAGGGGGTGGTTATGGCTTCCACATATGAAGTTGTTGGGAACACAATTTAGTAGATAACACTCATGCATTATCACCAGTCGGGAAAGGTCCTCCCTCTCTCTTCCCCTGAGAGACATTCCACTTAGTGTCCACCTAAATGTTATCATCTCCAAGAAGCCTTCTCCAGTTACATTCAGGAATAATTTATTACCATTGGGCCACTACATTTTCCCCCCATCACTTCTTGTTAGCAGCTCATGTGCCTCTCCTCACTAAAATGCTATGAGTTCCTTGAAAACAGGGACTCTTCTCAGACTCATCATGCATCGCCCGTAACACCTACCACAGTCATTCTCTCTGTCTCTGCAGTGTCAAGCGGATGACTACACACAACAGGCACTCAGTTAAAAAAAAAAAAAGGGAACTTTCTTTTTCTCTCTGCTATTCACATTTTCTCCAATTCCCCTTTAGTCCTTTTTGTCCTCTTTATGAACTCTCTTCTTTCCCTTTTTCCTTTCCACAGCATTAACATTTTTCCAAGCTCCCCACCCCAAAAATATAACTTGCTCTCTCTTCCCTTATTTCCTCGCCTACATACTTTATAAAAAAGAAACACAAGAAGAAAGGCTTCAAGTATGATTCCCAAAGTGCATCTGCATCCCAGACCTCTCTGCTGAAGTCCAGTTCCGCGTGCCCATATTCCTGATTGACAGCTCTACTGGATGTCCCACAAGCAGTCCAAATACAACAATCCATCTACGCATGGAGAAGGAAATGGCAACCCCCTCCAGTATTCTTGCCTAGAGAATCCCGTGGACAGAGGAGCCTGGTGGGCTGCTGTCCATAGGGCTGCACAGAGTTGGAGATGACTGAAGCGACTTAGTAGCAGTAGTAGTAGCATCTACACATAAGTCACCCCACATCAAATCAGTCCCCAAATCCTGTAGATTAGACTGCCCCATCATCTCCCATTCTGCCACTTCCTTAATTGAGCCTGGTATGCAACTTGTCAGGATGATAACAATGATGGTGGGTGTGAGGGTAAGGTGGTGATGATGTTACTGATGATCTTGATGACAATTACTTCAGCAACAACTTAATTATTTGCCCAATTGTGGGTCTAGGCTCATTCCCACCATTCCCCTACATTCTCTTTTTGATCCCACCAGACCAAATACAATTCCCCAATTACACGTGATATTTCCTGTTATGTTTCTATACACTCCTCCCTCAGCCAGAAGTATCACCCTCCACCTTCTGAATCCAATTCATTCTCACTCATCTTTCAAAACAGGTCAAGCTGCCACTTCCTACAGGAGGACCTCCAGGATATACTTTGTAGCCAGTGGAACTGCAAGCAATATCACCTATGTGGAAAGATAAGCTAATTTTCCTTCCTTATTCCTGACTTTCCTCTTCTGAGTCAAAGGTCTTCACTGCCCCAGGAAAAGGAGTGTTCTACACACACACAAAATGTACCTATGACAGGAACTAAAGGGTCATCCGGAGAAGGCAATGGCAACCCACTCCAGTACTCTTGCCTGAAGAATCCCATGGATGGAGGAGCCTGGTAGGCTACAGCCCATGGGGTCGCTAAGAGTTGGACACGACTGAGCGACTTCACTTTCACTTTTCCCTTTCATGCATTGGAGAAGGAAATGGCAACCCACTCCAGTGTTCTTGCCTGGAGAATCCCAGGGACAAAAGGAGCCTGTTGGGCTGCCGTCTGTGGGGTCACACAGAGTCGGACACGACTGAAGCAACTTAGCGGCAGCAGCAGCAAAGGGTCATCTGACTTTATAAATAGAAATTGGATATCATGCTGCTTTCCCTAATCACAAATTTGAATTATCCAAAAGTACATGAGAACTTAGGCTCAATTTTAAAAATAAAAAACTATGTATTCTATCATATTAGATATTGTTTTTTCACACAGAATAAGCAGAGATCCTTCTACATAACTCTTTCTGGGTGAAGTGAATTAATCTCAACTGAGAGTTACTCTAACAACACTGAGATATCCTTGAAACCACTATAACTACAGTTAGTCTCAAAATAAGTTTAAAAGCAATAAAATACCTTAAAGAGTTGCAAGGTAGTCATGTTTGGGTCACATCCTTCGGAAAAAAATTGTAAGATATAAGCCTTAGTATGACTGTAAAATCTGCAACTGCCACAGATGACATACACGGCTCCGTGAGCAGTGTCATCAATGTTGCTAACACGAAACGATGAGACAGATCACCAATACCCACGGCCTGAAATGTAATCAATACTACAACATAGAAACTAGGCTTATTATGTTTCAACATGGCCAGGTTTAAAAGGATAACAGCAGAATAAAAAAACAGTTCTTTATTTACTTTTGTGAGGAGACGGAAGAAACCCTTAACAAGTGGGATAAGACGCAGCTACATGAGCAAAAAGCTTGTATCTGAGCAGCCCCTCTCTGCTCGAAGACTGCAGTAGACCTAACAGCTGAGATCTGCCGGAAAACACCAGCACAGGCAGCCACAGCAGTGAGGAATGTGGGAGGGGTGGGTTCCATCTGACTAAGGTTTCAAGCTGACCACTCCTAACTGTATACAAACTGACTGGGGAAAAAGGACCTAAGAGAAAGCTATTCGAGTGTCAAGGGTTTTCATGTAGATTTCTTCATCCAGCAATTGATTCTGGAAAAAAAAGCTATAATCTCACTGACTAATAATTAGGTTTTTAAAAATTTAATCCTACAAATTACTTTCAAAATGTTTGATGGTGCTCAACCTACATGATTTTTCACAAACTGATTTTCTAAGGTAGAAAACTAAGAAGCCATGTAGCAAAGAACAACAGACTTCAGTTGTGACTACTCAAGCAAGCCAAAAAAAATAACCTTCTGGGAACAGAGTGTGGAAATGTTCTCACAACCTCCAGTATATGCCCAAAAAGTAACCATAAGCCATTCATCACCTTTCCAGATGAAGAGCAAAGAGATCCATATAGATAATATAACAAAGATAAGCATAAAATGACAGGACTGATTTTCTTATACAATTTATACTGTCTCATTGCTCTATAATTACACTAGGTATATTTTTTGAATTACAAACCTTAACACCAAACAACCTTAATTTGCATCATAAGCTATAGATTACCAAGTACTTTCTTAGGCATTAACTCTAGTAATCCTTAAAATATTACCCTCAGATATATCTCTCATTTCTGCTGAAGAAACTAAGGTGTAGAAAGGTTAAGGGGCTTGCCCAAGGTCATGCAACTGTTGAAGTCTGAGCCAGAGCTTTGCCATAAAATCTAATTCCATCACTTTTTCCAATGCACCACTGTTGCCTCCATATACCTACGTCTATCCAATCACATCTGCGTGCCCAATACTATGAATCCACCTCTTCAATAAACACTGATCATCTACTCTGTGCCTAACAGTATGCTAAGGTATTCACATCAGCAGATTAGACCAACCACAGACAGAATTCCTGTTGGTTGAATCTCTGGATTAAGAATCCACAGGCTTGGAGGACTGACCGTACAATGCCATTTCACATAATGGAACATCCTCAGGTTTTGGTATCCACAGAGAGCCTGGACCCAGTTCCCCACAGATACCCAGATACTGACAGACAACTGCAATGATGAGTCCCATAAACAGACTACAGCTGCTCTCCAGGCTAACTGGGCAGCACTACCCCATCAGAGAAAATAGCATGTAACTTTTTAGGCACCTGGACTCAAAATATTATATACTTTTTTCATGTTGAAAAGTGTATCATAGAATGTCATATGTCTAGGTGGCCTCAAAAAGGGCTTTTCCCAACCTGCAAAATGTGGGCATTTAGGATATTTTTGCATAAAATTAATAAATTCAAGCCCCCCCCCACCGCAAAAAAAAAGCCAGGCATCCAAAGGTGACTCAGATAACATCACTGACCCCTCAGAGACACATAATCTACTAGAAAGACAGTGACATCATCAGCATTATCAAAAGAGCTAACTTTTTTTGATATTACCCATGGGCCAGGCACAATTCAAAGCACTTTATAAGTATTCATTTAATCTCACAAAGCTATGAATTGGTTAATATCTGCATTGTACATACAGATAAGGAAACCAAGGCGAAAACCAAACCGACACAAAGGATTAAAAGTAGTAAAAAGAATGGTTTGGTGCTAAAACAGTGTTAAAGACATTTTAACAGAGTAGATCCTATTTGAGTTGAGCTGTAAAAGACGAGCTGGGCTATGAAAGACAGAAAGGAAGACATTTCCAGTGGCAAGGCTGGAATCTTGGCAAGGCTGAAGAGCTGTCTCAAATGTGTTTCATGCTCTTGGCCTCCTCGTCCTTCTGTTTTCCTTTAGCTACAAATCTCTTCCCTCTTCTCCAACTGAATATATCCACCAGGGCTTATTGGCTAATTGGAAATGGTTGGAAAGAAGGAAGCAAAGGATAACTCAAAAATATTTGACTAAAACAACAAGAAAGATGGAGCTGCTGTTAGCTGAAAAGAAAACTAGGAGAAGGAAAAATCCCCAAAAGGAGGGAGGGGAGCCAAAGCTCTGCACCCTACACAGGGAGCTTCTGTTTAGAGAAAGATAAGCCTTTCTCTAATCTGCGTAAAACAAATGTATAACAACTCTAGGAAATATTGAGAGTTTGGTTTCAGGCATGTTAAGGGATTTATTAGACATCCAAGTTAATCTCTCAAGTAACTGAATAAATAAATCTGGAGTTTCCTGAACAGGTTCAGAAAGAAAATATAATTTAGAAGCTGTGAGCATAATTATACTACTTAAAACCATGAGACTGGATAAGTTTATCAGTGAAGAGGGAAAAAAATAAAGAAGAAATCTAAGGACTGAGGTCTAGAATATCCAATGTTAAGAGATGAGAAAGATGAAGAGGAACCAGCAAAGAAGATCAAGAAAGTAGAAGTATCCTGGAAATTTAAAGAAAGGGTGATAATAATACTGCTGACTGATCAAGTAAGATAAGGACGGAGAAGTGACCACTGGAGTTAACAGTATGGCAGTCACTGGTGGCTGACCAGAGTAGAATGAGAAATGAGGAATTGGGGAGATCTAGCAGAAGCAACTCTGTAGCAGTTTCGTGGAGGAAAGTAGAAAACGGAGCAGTTGCTGGCAGTTGCATTATCATTATGTTGCTGTTGTTGTTTTAAGTTGGGAGAAATAGTTGCCTGTCTGATACTCATGGAGACAATCCAATAGAGGAAAGGGAAATGATGGTGCAGAAGAAAGAGGACAGAATTAATGGAGCAATGTCCCTGAGTAAATGCAAGAGATGCGATCCAGGGCACAGGTGGGATGACGGTCATAGTTAAGAGCACAAACAGTTCCTCCACAATAATGGGAGGAAAGGCAGACTGCAGGGGCACTGATGCAGGTATGCAGGTAGAAGTAGTGATGGGAATGTGGCATGTCTCTTCTGATTATTCCATTTTCTCATTGAAGTGGAAAGGAAAGTCATCATCTTAGAATGAAGACTGCAAAATACTGCAAGCGTTGCTGGCAAAAAAAAAAAGTACTAAAAAGACTGACATACCAGAAAAAAGGAGTTGTCAATGATGTGAAACAACAGAAACTTGCATACACTTGTGGTTGTTCAGTCACCCAGTCGTGTCCGACTCCTTTTGACCCACGGACTGCAGCACACCAGGCCTCCCTGTCCCTCACCATCTCCTGAAGCTTGCCCAAGTTCATGTCTATTACATCAGTGATGCCATCCAGCCATCTCATCATGCTCTGATGCCCTCTTCCCCTTTCTGCCCTCAATCTTTCCCAGTATCAGGGACTTTTCCAATGAGTTGTCTGTGTGTATCAGATGACCAAAATACTGGAATTTCAGCATCAGTCCTTCCAATGAGTATTCAGGGTTGATTTCCCTTAAGATCGACTGATTTGATCCCCTTGCTGTCCCAGGGACTCTCAGGAGTCTTATCCAGCACCACAGTTCGAAGGCATCAAATCTTCTGCACTTCACTTTCTTTATGGTCCAGCTCTCAGAACCATATGTGACCACTGGGAAGACCACAGCCTTGACCATACGGACCTTTGTGAGCAGAGTAATGTCTCTGCTTCTCAACCCACTGTATAGGTTTGTCCTAGCTTTCCTACCAAGAAGCAAACGTCTTCTGAGTTCATGGCTGCAGTCACCATCCACAGTGATTTTAGAGCCCAAGAAGAGGAAATCTGTCACTACTTCCACCTTTTCCCCCTCTTTATTTGCTATGAGGTATTAGCGCTGGATGCCATTATCTTAGTTTTTTTAATATTTAGTTTTAAGCTGGCTCTTTCACTCTCCTCCTTCACCCTCATCAAGAGGCTCTTTAGTTCCTCTTTGCTTTCTGCCATTAGAGTAGTATTATCCACATTGTTGATGTTTCTCCCACCGATCTTGATTCCAGCTTGTAACACATCCAGCCCAGCATTTCTCATGCTGCTCAGCATATAGATTAAACCAACAAAGTAACAGTAGATAGGCCAGTCGTACTTCTTTCTCAGTTTTGAACTAACCAATTGTTCCATACAGGGTTCTGACTGTTGCTTCTTGACCCGCATATAGGTTTCTCAGGAGACAGGTAAGAAGGTCTGGTATTCCCATCTCTTTAAAAGCTTTCCACAGTTTATTATCCACACAGCCAAAGGCTTTGGCGTAGTCGATGAAACAGAGATAGATATCTTTCTGGAATTCCCTAGCTTTCTCTGTGATACAATGAATGTTGGCAATTTGATCTCTGCTTCCTCTTCCTTTTCTAAACTGAGCTTGAACATCTGGAAGTTCTTGATTTGCATAATGCTGAAGCCTAGCGTGCAGGATTTTAAGCACGACCTTACTAGCATAACCATACTTTGGCCACCTGATGCAAAGAACTGACTCATTAGGAAAGACCCTGATGCTGGGAAAGATTAAAGCCAGGCGGAAAAGGGGACAACAGAGGATGAGATGGTTAGATGGCATCACCGACTAGATGGACATGAGTTTGAGCGAGCTCTGGGAGCTGGTGATGGACAAGGAAGCCTGGTGTGCTGCAGTCCATGGGGTCGCAAAGAGTCGGACACGACTGAGCAAATGAACTGAACTATTAGCATGGAAGATGATTGCAACTGTCCGATGGTTAACATATTCTTTAGCACTACCCCTCTTGGGAACTGGGATGAGGATTGACCTTTTCCAGTCCTGTGGCCACTGCTGGTCTTCCAGATTTGCTGACATATTGAATGCAACACCTTGATGGCATTCCTTTAGGGTTTTGAATAGTTCTACTGAAATTCCATCACATCCACTAGCTTTGTTAACAGCAGTGCTTCTTTGGGCCTCCTTGACTTCTCTCTCCAGAATATCTGGCTCGAGGTGGCTGACCACACCTTTGGAGCAATCCGGTCCATTTGGATCTTTTTTGTACAGTTCTTCTGTGTATACTTTCCATCTTCTCAATCCCATCAGCGTCTACTAGGTCTATACCATTTTTGTCCTTTATTGTGCCCATCTTTGGGCAAAATGTTCCCTTGATATTTCCGTTTTCCCGAAGAGCTCTCTAGTCTTTCCTCTTCTGTTGTTTTCTTCTAGTTTTATACATTGTTGACTGAAGAAGCCTTCTTACCTCTTGGTGCTGTTCTTTGGAAATCTTCATTTAATTGAATATACCTTTCTCTTTCTCCCTTGTTTATCACTTCTCTTCTTTCTTTAACTATTTGCAAGGACTGCACAGATAACCACTTTGCCTTCATGCTTTTCTTTTTCTTTGCATACACAGAAAGTGAAATTGCTCAGTCCTGTCCGACTCTTTGCGACCCCATGGACTATATATAGTCTACCAGGCTCCTTCATCCGTGAAATTTTCCAGGCAAGATTACTGGAGTGGGTTGCCATTTCCTTCTACTGGACATGAAAACTGGTAGAACCACTTGGAAAACAGTGTGACAAAATTGAGTAATGGCTGCTGCTGCTGCTGCTGCTAAGTCGCTTCAGTCGTGTCCGACTCTGTGCGACCCCTTAGACGGCAGCCGACCAGGCTCCGCCGTCCCTGGGATTCTCCAGGCAAGAACACTGGAGTGGGTTGCCATTTCCTTCTCCATGAGTAATGGCATGCCATGATTATTCTTGTATGGGGCGTGATTACATACACACACATTTCTATAATATGTTTAACTAGGAATGACTACTGGGTCACAGGATATGAACATCTATGAGTAATGGTTTTACTACCTGCTCTTATGTAGGTAGTAAAATTATTTTTTAAAAAAAGAAACAACAGACAATCATCAACACAGTGGTTACCATTAAGAAGAAGGAAGGGGGCTGTGACCATGAATGAACATGATAAAAGATTTTCAAGTACTCACAATGTCTTATTTCTTAATCCAAATGATTTGTTAAACTGTACACATAACATTTTATGTACTTTTACAAGCTGTTCAATTTCAACATTAAAAAAATGTTTTTAATTCCTTAGTCTTGCCACTTTTGATTTATACCTGTCTCACTGGGTATTATATCAGTTCAAGAGTCTCCCATTCCCCTCCACCTTCCTTCTCCTCTGAAGATAACATAATTTCCCAAGGTGGTTGCAAGAAATCTTGGCAGCTGAAGTATCTGGTCCAGTAGCGTCTAGCTCACCCACCTGGTCGCAGGGCATCATGCACTGGTGTCTGATAAATATGAGTACAATTCCTGCCTCAACTCCAATCCAGTCTTGAAGGCAGCATATTCTGAAACCTCCTCAATCAGACCTGGGCCCTCATTTAGCCTACCAGCCCTCTCAGCACTTACGCATGGCCCTGAAGGCTCAGAAAATGTGAGGACTAAGTGAGGCTTCCCTAGGCTTATCTATTTCTCTATCCTTTGCTTTCCATCTTCCTGCACCATGCTATGGGAAATACAGCACAAATCTTTACACTCTGAGCATCTCCCTATAAATATCCACATCCTGCATCCTTTCTCTTTTCAGGTTCATTTTATTTGTACTTAGTCCATCAGACTCTGAATTTTAATAACAGTAAGAAAAGCTTTGGGGATCTAGAAAACTCTCAAGTGCCTAGTGGTTGCTATTACCTCTAATTCTGTCCAGTTTTGTTTCCTGTACTTTGAAGCTCTGCTATTAGGTACCCACGTTATTTATGACTGTTACATTTTTAACACTAATAATAACTTTCCTCTTGACGTCTAGCCTATCTGATATTCATACAGTTTACTCAGCTTTCTTTCGGTTATAGTTCACACAGTATCTCTTTCCATCCATTTATTTTCAACCTACTTTAATACTGGACCTACAGGTCTGTGCTCTCTGCTCATTTTTTAAAACCTTTTTTCTATGTCCTTCAGAAGAGATAATTTTTATCGATCTATCTTAAAGTTCACTGACTCTTCTGTCATTTTCAATCAAGTATTAAGCTCATTCAGTGAATTTTTATTTCACATATTATACTTGTCAGTTCTAAAATTTATGTCTGGTTCTTTTTTGTAATTTCTGAGATATCATTCTGAGATATATATGAGATATAATTGCTGAGATATCATTATTCATTACAGAAGTATCTTCCTTTATATCCTTTACATAGTTATAATCACTGCTTTAAAATCTGTTTGCTAAATCCAACATCCAGCTATCTTTGGGTCAGTTTTTCTCTTCGGTATGAGTCACATTTTCAGGTCTCTTCATGTCTAATAAATGGACCTGGATATATGATAAATGATACATTACAGAGACTCTGGTTACTGTTATGTTTCTCCAGAGAGATTTATTTTTATTTGTTTTGACAAAAACTTACCTAGGCTGAACTCAAACTCAAAACTCTGAAATCACAGCTCAGCTTTTATGTGTTATTCAGGGCCCATCTAGATATTTGAGCAACTGATACAAAGAATCTGGGGCTCCCTCTCCATGGCATCTCCTACTTCCTGCCTTACTCTTCAGCTGCTATGGTTATCTCAAATCCTACCTCAGTAAGGCTATGGGTTTACCATCCATGGTTTGGTTTCCTAGTGTGCCAGCCTGGGACTTTCCTAAAGGATAAAATCTATTAATATAAGAAACTGGAAACCCATTCAGTGCTGGTCCCTTCCTCTAAATATCCATAGAAAACACATACAATTGTGCCTCTTTGGTGTGCTCTCTAATGCCTTCAGATGATTGTGTTTTCCGTTTTATGTCGTGTTTATAGTTATCTGTGGAAAGGTTATTCTGACAGGAGCTTCTAAGCCATTATCAGAAGCAGAAACTAGCACCTGCTATTAGAATCCAGGAATTCTGTGCCTATTCCCTCTAGTGTCATTGCTGCTGTTGTTTAAATCTCGAAAGAAACTCAACGAAGTCCTTCCTTCTCTCTTTACTTGTCTGTATACGTCTTTTCCCTGAGAGTAGAGAATTCAGCTTCACTGTCTAATTTTAATGCTGAAAGGACTAAAGGAAATAAGAAAGGGAAACATGAATACATCCCTCTGTAAATGGAGATCTATTATGGAAGAGGTAACACACTACAATCATCATTTGAACAAATTAGGTTGCTGGCCTAGGAGGTCCTGAAGAAGAATCTGTGAGAGGAGAGAGTACAGAGGAAATAAAAACATCCATGGCTGAGTGAGAGACAGATCGTGATGAAGCCCCTTAGCGAGGTGTGAGATGGGGAGGAAAGGCTGACATGTCATAGATGAAGGAGGAGCCCCAGAGACAGCTTGTTGTTTGCTGTTATTATTAATTTGCTCACTCATGTCCAACTCTTTTCAACCGCATGCGCTGTAGCCCACCAGGCTCCTCTGTCCATGGGATTTCCCAGGCAAGAATATTGGAGTAAGTAGCCATTTCCTTCTCCAGGGGACCTTCCCGGTCCAGGGACTGAACTTGGGCAGGCAGATTCTTTACCACTGAACTACCAAGGAAGCCCGAAAAGACATTTTACAACCCAAGAAAATGGAGAATCCCTAAATTTTAGACTTACACCCTCATGACATTTTAAACCTAAAAGATATTTATCAGATCATCTAAATCAAAAGTCTTATTTTGGAGACAAGGAAACTGAGTCTCACATTTTTGCCTGCCTCATAGTTTAGTCAATTTAACCCTGTCAGTACAGAGTTGGTGCTATTCTATTCTTCTTAACAGCAGCCTGGGGCCTGCTCACATTTGTATTTTGACTAATCAATGTTCTGTATGATAGCTTTAGGTCTGAGCCACTCAATTCATTCTTAAACATGCCAGAGAATTCTAATATCGAGGCTTTTGTTCTTTCTCTGTATATCTTGGGAGTTTTAATCACAGCAGAGTGCACTGAGGCTTCTTTATGATTGCATAGAGTACATCAGGCTCCAACTCTCTTTTCTAATTACGACAAAGCCATGTGGCCTCTCATGGATTGCTCAGTGGAGTGTCCAGGTATAGATGGCTCACAGGATTTTATAAAGATTAATTCAGATTAGCTCATAAATTTATTGAAGGAGTTATCTATTAGGTGTTCCTGTCTGTCTGTGTGACTGCTATTGACAATAATAAAATGATATGAGTTTCAAACTCCTTTTGTCCCATGCTGCCTTCAGATTTAATCATTAGTCAAAATCTGCATTCTTCCCTAAGGTATTTTTTTATCATTTCAAATAAGAATGACAAGCTGAGATTAGTGAATTTAAGAAATTTTATTTCAAATACTACTTTTATCTCCACAGATTTATCCTTTCCTCTCAATATCTGGGTTATAAAACAAATTGACATCTTCTGGACAAATTAATATATAATCAAGATGCGTATAATTGTTTTTTACTCGAAAGATAGTTTGTGCTTCCAGTGACAGTGGTGGCCAACTGAAAACAGAATAAACCATTGTTCACAACCCAGGGCCAATAGTTACTAGGTTTCTTTCAAAATGATGTACCATAACTCCTGCCCACCTGCTAACCAATAAGAGCACAAATAGAATTTAACAAATAGTCCCAAGGTATCCAATGTAACCAAGAGTAACCTAGCTTTGGGGAAGAATAAAAACAAGGAGTGAGGTTTGTTTCCCTTCCATAAATAAAAAATAGAAATGCTAATATTCTTTTAAAAATCTACAAATATTCATATTATTTTTGAGGCTGTAATTATATAATCCAAAGATAATTCAAAATTCAGCACTTGGAAATACAAAAAACAGCATTTTTTAAGCAACTATTATGTGTAGAGACAACAGCCGAGGCCATATTATGTCTCACCCACTGGGGACTTTGGTCTCTTCTAATCCTAGTGATCATTGATCTTCTTTTTAAGATTTTTGCATTTAATATTAAGATCCTCACTAAGAATGCTCTCTCCAATCCCAGATTACTGCTGTTAGTTTCAGTGACAAGCCTGATGATCTCCACAATATATAATCAAAATTCATATATAAATAAGACACTGGATCAAATAACTTTTTAAAAAAGATAAAGTATTATTTCTCAACAACCATGTGTGCCAATATACTACAGGATAAATGAAATCTGATTAAGAAAATTCACAAAATCAGTGACAACCAACTCCCACTTAACATCTCAGATACCACTATCAAGACCCCAAGCATGGGTCCTGATCAATTTCAGTGGTCAGCATGAATGAACAGGAGCAAGAGGGAGAGAGAAAAGAGGCATCCTTTTGATGCTTTCACAGTATCTCTTCTACTCTGGTATGTATTCCCCGCAACATGACTCTGGTAGTTACTAGATTCGATCTTCCTTAGCCTGGAAAAAATAAACACCGTCAGCTCCCTTTAACCTCCTAACAACTTGATCCTATCTGAATATAATTGGTGTGTCATATTAATGGACACACACTAACTTATTTTCTGCTGCTTCCTCAGGCTTTAAAACCTCCTCTCCTGTTAATTATTGAATATATTCATTCAATGAACAAATATTTTGATGTGGGCTGGGTGTCAAGCAACATAGAAAAGCAAGACTGAACTAGACAAAGAAGGGGACATACACTCCAGGCAGAAGATACCCATTAAAGAGAGATTCTGTAGCAAGAAAAAGAGGTTCCATCCTATAAAGACTTGCTATTTTAGTGGCAGTTTATAATTCAGCCCACGTTATTGGTAAATCTTAAAAATTAGCCCATCAAGCTAATTCTCAAGAAAAAATGTGACAACCACACAGTATGGTTAGTAACCAGGTAAGTGACTGTCAGTGTGATCGTACCAGATGGTCACAGGGAAAATGCATCTTTGCACATATGTCTCAGCAGGGTTAATGGTGTGAGTGACAGGCAAGTAAAATGCAAATGACAGGTAAAAACAGTCAGTGCTCTCAATATGGCTTTTAAGATGAATTACATTTTAAATAATTTTGAAACTTTTCTTCAGAAACTCATACTCTCGGACTAAAATGCTTGAGTAGATAAATTATCATCACTAACATACATTAATTTTTGGCTTATGATGCTTTCAGTTCAGTTCAGTTGCTCAGTCGTGACCTACTCCTTGCGACCCCATGAATCACAGCACGCCAGGCCTCCCTGTCCATCACCAACTCCCGGAGTTCACTCAAACTCATGTCCATAGAGTCGGTGATGCCATCCAGCCACCTCATTCTCTGTCGTCCCCTTCTCCTCCCACCCCCAATCCCTCCCAGCATCAGACTCTTTTCCAGTGAGTCAACTCGTCGCATGAGGTGGCCAAAGTATTGGAGTTTCAGCTTTAGCATCAGTCCTTCCAATAAACACCCAGGATTGATCTCCTTTAGAATGAACTTTAGTAACCAAAAAAAAAAAAAAGGATCTATTTTTGAATATCTTAATTCCTTGAGTTTTTACTGAACTAATATATCTTGAAACAAAATGAAAAATATAAGCTGAGGTCCATCCTTGGTTAGACTGGAAAAGATTTGCTTGCAGTTTGGCACTATAATTATATCTTTAACACAAAAAAATGTCCCTGAGGGTTTTACTTCAGATATAATCCCCTGGGAATTTACCACAAGACATTAATATATATGCATATACAAAATGTATTAACATAAAAATGTGACGTCTTAAGCTTTAAACAAAGTAAATTTTATTTCCTTTTTTAAAATGAACTTTTAGGACTTTCCTGGCAGTCTAGTGGTTAGGACACTGCATTTCCATAGCAGGGAACATGCATCTGATCCCTGGTCAGAGAACTAAGATCCTATATGCTGCTGCTGCTGCAGGTGCTAAGTCACTTCAGTCGTGTCCAACTCTGTGTGACCCCATAGATGGAAGCCCACCAAGCTCCCCTGTTCCTGGGATTCTCCAGGCAAGAACACTGGAGTGGGTTGCCATTTCCTTCTCCAATGTGTGAAAGTGAAAAGTGAAAGTGAAGTCGCTCAGTCGTGTCCGACCCTTAGCGACCCCACAGACTGCAGCCTACCAGGCTGCTCCATCCATGGGATTTTCTAGGCAAGAGTACTGGAGTGGCTTGCCATTGCCTTCTCCATGGCAAAAAGCTAGAAAAGTTAAAAAACAGAAAGCAAAATAAAATGAGCTTTTATATTATGTCACAAAACGACATTATCAGTACAATATTTAGTATCTATACTCAAATATAAAAATTAAATGCAAAACTACATCAAGTCCATTTCCTTAAGTGTAAATAAAAAAGAAACCTATAATAACCAGATGAAGGTGCTATCAAGGAGATTATAAGCATCCCAGTGGAAAAACAAAGAATGTTACCTGATTGGGATTAAAAACAAAATGGAGAGTTTAGCTCTTCCTACTATAAGTTTTCTATAAACAACTGAAAAGAAGAAGGGGAGGTGGGCATTTCCAGAAGACCCATCCTGTGCAGCCACTGCAGTGGGCTCTGAGGGTGCAGCAGGGAACAAAACATATGTCCCTTGCCCTCATGGAACTGACATGAGACAGACGAGAACTGAGAAAAGATCATTTTTCTAAATTGTCTTTCTTCCCTCCCAAGCTCCCCTTAGCTTCCTTCCAGTATAAGGAAGAGAAATGCATCTGGAATTCCCTTTAATCCCTTTCCATTTTCTACAGAGTTCCAGCTCTCTGACCTGGTTTTCCAGGCCTTCCTTGGGCTATTCTCAACCCACAATTGCAATCTCATCTCTCCCACTTTTTCCCATGCATGTTTTTCTGAGTCAGGTTTATCCAGTCACTATTTCAAGATGCTGTTTTTACTTTTAGTCAAAACAACTCACCGAGTCCTTTAATAGCTTCTCTTCTCTCAAGGGCACTTGGAAGGGCTCCCTTTGTGGACAGCCCTGTCCTACACCTAATGAAGATTTACAGAAAGAAGCAGACACGTTCCCTGACCTTGAGGAGCTGTTGGGAAAATGAGGAGAAATGGGCAGAGTTGATCTCTTTGCATTAGCTGTCTTCATGATCAATATCTGTCTCCACTAAACTGATTTTATGGAGCCTGGAACTGATGGCTAAAAGACCAGATTGAGTATTGCAACCATGCTACATATGTCCATTCATATTTTCCATGTTGGCTGGGCCAAGGGCTACACATTCTGTATGGTACCATTATTGGGGTTAAAATTAAATATATATAGAAGCCAATCTAGAAATGAATGGCTATTCTTCATAATTTTTCAATATGAGTAAACACGAAGATCTTGTTATAACTTAAGAAAAAAGGAGTCAGGAACTATAGCCCAGAGACAACAACTTTGAGACCTAGATAAGATTTCTTAGACTTTCATGATGTCATTTACTTTTGTCACTTTCCATAGGAATTAACAACAGAAACATTAAAAGAAACAACAAAAAGGTTCTGCTTTTTCTTTATCTTTGGGAACTGGCGGCAACTAATCTAAAGTAGGCACTCAGTTGTTTCATCATGATTTGTAACACTGTGGTCTGCAGGGAGAGAGCTGGGGTGGTAAATACCCCAACTTCCCTCCCTCCAACTTCCTGCCAGAGCTGAACCCAACCAGAAGTCACAGAAGCCCACTGAAAGGTTTCTACAGGTCACCCTCCTGGGATGTGTGGCAGAATGGAGAAGAGTGGGAATCCAGAGAAGCAAATGCAGGCTATCTAGCCAGTAGACTTGAAAACCTTTAAAATTAAATTCCAAAGAGTCTTGTGCTCAGATGCACTTGGCGGCTCAGATGGTAAAAAAATCCATCTGCCTGCAATGCAGGAGAGTCGGGTTCAATCCCTGGATCGGGAAGGTGCCCTGGAGAAGGAGATGGCTACCCACTCCAGGATTCTTGCCTGTAGAATTCCATGGACAAAGGATCCTGGCTGGCTAAGTCCATGGGGTCACAAACAGTCGAACATGACTGAGTGACTAACACTTTCACTTTCATGCCACATTAAAATGGTTAGAAAGATGGGGTCTGGAGTATCAATGACTCATTCATATACATAGTACTTCTTTTAAGAAATATGGAGGAATTGGAGACCGACATGTACATACAGCTTTATTTTAAATGGATAACCAACAAGGACCTACCCCAGGGAACTCTGCTCAATGTTATGTAACAACCTAAATGGGAACAGAATTTGAAAAAGCATAGATCCATGTATATGCATAACTGAATCACTCTGCTGTAGACCTGAAACTAACGTAACATTAATTAATCACTTATACTCCAATATAAAATTAAAAGTTTAAAAAAATAAAATAAGAAATATGGAGGAATTTGAACCATGAACTCCAGGAGTTAGTGATGGACAGGGAGGCCTGGCGTGATTCATGGGGTCGCAGAGAGTCGGACACAACTGAACAACTGAACTGAACTGAACTGAACTGAACAAGAGACATCTATTAAGCTGTCTTTGAAGTGAGGAAGATTATTTACTTTAATAATTCATAGCTAGGAAATAACACCCAAATTCTCAAACCTCAAGGCCAGGTGATCTGGGAGACGACAATAAGTCAGTTATCACAAAGGGATAAGTAAACCCACTGGGTCTCTCACTTCAAACGCAACTTAGTGGATGTCTCTTTCCTGTTAAGTGGTTCAAATTCCTCCCTACTTCTTACTTTATATGTTAACTTTTATTTTATACTGGAGTATCAATGATTAACAATGTTGTGTTCGTTTCAGGTGTACAGCCTTTGTCAGCAACAAAGGCTCCTGCCTCTGATACCGTGCTCACAGAAGCTGTTAATTAACTGAGAAAGAATGGAGCATTGAGCCCAAAAGCACAGATGTGAACACACACAAATACCCAACACCACACGGAAAGAGCAGAAGGAAAATTACTACACTAGCGTGTATCTTCCTCGAAAGAGGGAAGCCCTTACCTTCAAAACTCTCTCTGCTTCCCCTGCCTCAGCAAGTACAAACCATGCGTTAACGGAACCAGACATGGTGCCGGTGAGATCAGCATCATATTCTGTGAATTCATCTGGCTTTCACATGTGGGTTGTTTTTTTTCTAGAACACAGGATTACTACATTATGAAATGCTAATTGTTTCCGCTACCCAGCATGACCTGCCTGGAAGATGAGATGCAAATTAAGACATAATGTTGATATAATTATGGCTGTTCTCATGCTATTCCAATGTATTTTTCTTCTCCAACAGGCTCAGGTAAAGTGGTCCTTATTTTGTTTAATTCCCGTAAGTCTCAACTTCTGCAGCTGACGGACTCTACCCGGTGAAATGTCTAACATTAGAATTAGACAGTGAAGCTTCTTGTTTCAAACAAACATATCAGAACTTCTGTATCCAAACAAGTCTTGTCTTTCTAAATAATCACCTTGGGAGAATAATTACTTAGGTCACATGGCTGCATTTTTATACCAGTAAGCTTTCATGAAAATACTGTGTCAAGACAAACTCTGAAAGAGAAAAGAGGCACCATCAGAGAAGGATGACACACATCAGCTTGTGGGGGGGCGTGTGGAAAGGCTGTACACTGCCTTAATGACCATGGGGAGAAAGCGAGGCAGAAACCTCTCTTCCTTACCAGCAGCTTTTAAAGCATCCTCTTAGCCTCCTTAGCCAGCTGCCCACCCTGGTATCTTACCAGAACAGAATGAAATACATTGCTAATGGAAGTGTTTCTAAAAAAAGAAAGAGACACAGGGGAGTGAGAACAGGAGAAGTTGGGGGTGGGGGGGCAGGGGGGAGGGACAGAATGAAGGAGAAATAACAGAAATTTTGGCAAAATATCTGAAAATCTCCTGTCAAGACATTAAGCACTTAAGAATGTTGTAGAGTGTGAAGCTGTTTATGATAGTAAATACTTGAAGTTGCTGAACTGTAACTGGTAAAATAATTTATGGATTATCCATGCATTAGAGTAATTGGCTGTGATTTAAAGCTATTGTATACACCTATTCTTATTGACATGGACAGTTGATAGAAGAGAAAATCACATTACAGACTACATGTATGATGTGATCTCCTTTTAAAAATATGTATGTATGTTTGCACATTTAAATGTATATGTGTACACAGAGAAATAGGGAGAAAACTACAGGAGAAAGAGAAGGAAGGGAAGAGTCTCAATAAACATCAAGATGAAAATGGATATTTTTGAGAGGCAAAATTATGAATGGTTTCTTTCTTCTTGCTTATTTCAATTATTTTTCTATAAGAGATATGACTTACAAATGTAGAAAATAAAGAAGGCTGTCATAAAGAAAAGTGAGTAGTTGTGGCTGAAGTTTATCGTTCAAGTAGTTACCCAGCATTTCTTTTTTTTGTACTAGTAACTCTTTCTAAAAGCAGGCAATGTCATGCTATAGATACAGTGATGAGATTTGTGCATAAACCTTCAGAGTCCACATATAGTGTTCTTTTAAAATCATAAGGCTTATCATCGCTAACGTGCTATTAAGTGAAAAAGCAAAATGAAGAAGCAGAAAATGTATAAAGTATGCAGCCAGTTGTTCACAAAAGGATATATCAGATTGGCTTCCCTGTGCATAAAAATTATCTGAAAGGGTAAATAAGAAACTTAACAGTGCTTGCCTGTGGGGAATAATGACTGAGCTGATGGGGGACGGAGATAAACCTCTGCATGTTTTTTTACATTTGAAACTTGTAAATTTATTACCCAGTCAAAAATAAAAATTTAAATTAATCTTTTATACTTTTCAATAACTTGTCATATATCCTCAGAAATTATAAGTGATTGGTTTAGTGGTTTACTCTTTATTTAATATTATATTCAAATATCCATCTCCATGATATTTTTTAATATTTCTACTTTCTCTCTTTTTGAATGTTAAAGATTAGATGACCTGGGTAGGTGGGGACAGTCTCAGCATCCTACCAACTGAATAGGACTGAACACTTTTGCCCCATGCTTTTCTTTTTTTGGGGGGGGTGGGGCACATGGCATGTGGGCTTTTAGTTCCCCCACCAAGGGCAGAACTCTTATCTTCTGTGTTGGAAATATTGAGTCTTAACCATAGGACTGAGAGGGAAGTCCCTGCCCAGTGTTTCTTAATAGCAGGTCTACCAAAAAGGTCAAATAGAAAACAAACCCTAGCTGGGGGTTGGCTGCTAAGAGGCACGAAAGAGGCCACGTTCTCATTCATCATTCTATTTTGGAGCCAGTATTAACGTCTCTTGGATGATAATGTGCCTCTATTATTTCCCCTTAACATGGGGCACCCAATGGGAACATCTGCCCAACATTAATGAGCTATTCACAGGAGAAACAAGAACGGGGTACCAGGAGCCAAGACAAAACAATTAGAGGGAAAGGGAGTCTGTTGGCTCCTGACCTAAATTGAATTGTTTTTAAGAGACAGAAACAGATTTTTAATTATGTAATCCCTTTGTTTCTCATTTCCTTTAAAATTTGAAGGTCAAATTTCCCTTTTAAATGCTAAAGGCCAGATCTGACATTATTGTACCTGATGTTACTGTGTCTGTGAGACTTGCTGGACTGAACTCAAAAGGGGTGCCCTGTTCAACCTAGATGGATGCAAAGCATTCTGTTGTTGTTATTATCCAGACCACTCTTTGGAAGAATGAGTTAATAACTACTTTCTCTTTCTCCATTTCATTTTTCTTTCCAAATACTGTTCGAAGAGAAAATTTAGCCTGCCTTTGCTATGAAAAAGAATTGTTTGAAGGCATGAAGATTTGGGATAAGAAGTCCAGTTAATTTCCACTTCTGCAAGACTTAACTAGGCTTTGAGATTGCTTTAATCTACTCCCTCTTACATGTTATTGCTTGCATTATTTTATTAATGGAAGAAAATTTTCTTTCCATACACTTCTCCTCTGCCCTTCCATCCCTCGTTTTCTCAGCCTACACCTTCATCCTTCCCAGCCCTTCAACATCAACTTCCCCAGTTTGCACAGCTCCCTCCAATCTTAATCTCTGACTCCCTAACTCTTTCCATTTATAAAACTCATCGCGGCACTCAGGACCACATTCTCTTCTCTTTCACTGGCAAGAAGTCTAATAAATGAACTGCACTGGTTCCTAAGGCAGAAAAAAAAAGGAATTAAGGCCCAGCTGTGTCCAGAGGTTCAGTCAGTGTCACTGGACTCTGCCTCCTTCTCCATCCCTTTGGGTCTGCTTTCCCTCTGTGCGTTTTCTCTCTCAAGCAAGTTCTCTCTATGGCTTCTATAATCCTAACAGTTGAAAATCCCAGGAGAAAAGGACTCTCCTTCCCAGAATTCTAGGAGAAGTCCTAGGGCTTCTAGAACTGATCTGCAAAGGAGGAAGGGAGAATCCCAAAAAGAAAGGAGGGATTCTGACACCAAAACCAACAGTGCTACACACACACACACACACACACACAAAAGTCATCCTCTCAGTTCAGTTCAGTCGCTCAGTCATGTCCAACTCTTTGCAACCCCATGAATCACAGCACGCCAGGCCTCCCTGTCCATCACCAACTCCCGGAGTTCACTCAAACTCATGTCCATAGAGTCGGTGATGCCATCCAGCCATCTCATTCTCTGTCGTCCCCTTCTCCTCCTGCCCCCAACCCCTCCCAGCATCAGAGTCTTTTCCAGTGAGTCAACTCGTCGCATGAGGTGGCCAAAGTATTGGAGTTTCAGCTTTAGCATCAGTCCTTCCAATGAACACCAAGGATTGATCTCCTTTAGAATGGACTGGTTGGATCTCCTTGCAGTCCAAGGGATTCTCAAGAGTCTTCTCCAACACCACAGTTCAAAAACATCAATTCTTCAGTGATCAGGTTTCTTCACACATCCTCTCAAGTTAGCACCAATACTTCGATAATGACGATTTATATGCGTCATTTATGTAGACATGGTGAATTTCCCTGGTGGTATTTCCCTGGTGGCTCAGATGGTAAAGCATCTGCCTACGATGCGGGAGACCCGGGTTCAATCCCTGGGTCGGGAAGATACTCTGGAGAAGAAAATGGCAACCCACTCCAGTACTCTTGCCTGGAAAATCCTGCGGATGGAGGAACCTGGTAGGCTACCGTCCATGGGGTCACAAAGAGTCAGACACGACTGAGCGTCTTCACTTCACCTAAACAGTAAGTTCTTGGAAATCAGAGACTTTCACTATCCTTCATCTTCCAACCTATTAGGAAACACATTGTTAGTGAATATTCTACACACACTCACTGAATAAGAAAATTCTTTTTACAAAAAGAGAGAGAAGCCCTGTGTAAGCCTCAGAGGCTCTAAAGAGCTGGATACTTCCATCAACATTGGAGGAAATTTCGATCTCTGGGGACAACAGACTGTGTTTTCAAGGGTGACAGACCCCAGATGCTCCTGATTCCCTATCTGGAAATCCCAAATGTCGGCCACTCCTTATGCTGTAGGGAAAATTCCATATGCTTGGCTTCCTTTCTGAAGAACCTACAGCAGGGACCAGTGAACTTTATCTGTAATGGAGCAGATGGTACAAATACAGGTTCTGTGGGCTACATGGTCTCTACTGCAGCTATTCAACTCTGCAGCATGAAAGCAGCCATAGACAACACATAAATGAATGTGCATGGCTGAGTTCCAATAAAACTTTATTTTTGGTACTAAAATTTGAATTTCAGATACTTTTCATGTATCACAAAATATTACCTTCTTTTGATGTTTTTTTCAACAATTTAAAACTGAGAAATAGATTCTTAGCTTGCAGGTCATACACAAGCAGGCAGGGAGCCAGAAGTGGTTCAGGGGCCATACTCTGCCAACCCTTGTTCTAGAGTATTTCAGGTTTTTTAAGAAGGACCTTTTTCTGACTTTACTGGAATAAGATAAAAGCAAAAAGTAAATAAGACAAGTTTAAACTTCCACTTGAAGGTTAACTTTTGAAAGGTGATAACCAGTTGAGCTTTCAGTGTGATGGTACGTAAGTGTACTAAGCTCTTTCAAATCTGTTCTCAGTCTGATAGCCTACAAAAAGCATTTAGCCACGTTCACTGGCGTTTTCAAGAACTGAAGCCACTGACGCTTAATACCAAGAAAACATTTGCAGATTTAAAAGTTTATCTCTAGCATACTGAATTTTAGATTACCTATACACATGTGGTTAATTTAGCTAACAGTTACATTACGATTTGCTGCTGCTGCTAAGTCGCTCCAGTCATGTCCAACTCTGTGCGACCCCATAGACAGCAGCCCAACAGGCTCTGCCATCCCTGGGATTCTCCAGGCAAGAGCACTGGAGTGAGTTGCCATTTCCTTCTCCCATGCATGAAAGTGAAAAGTGAAAGTGAAGTCACTCAGTCATGTCCGACTCTTTGAGACCCCACAGACTGCAGCCTACCAGGCTCCTCCGTCCGTGGGATTTTCCAGGCAAGAGTACTGGAGTGGGTTGCCATTGCGTTCTCCAACATTACGATTTAGTCAGCTTCAAATTGATCAAATAACCAGTTGATCCAGAGGTGGGGAGCTTTTCTAAATTTGTGTGTTGATTCAGTTAACACCATTCAGATACTGGATGACAATAGCAATGAATATTCTCTTATTCTATAAAGGAACTGAGGTAGCTAAAAAACATATATATGGTACTCATTTTTTCAAATTATTCTGAGAATAATTGTGCCATTTATGTGTCATCATGTCATTTAATTCTCCCAACTTGATGAGTTAGTTAGGAAAGTTTATATTATTATAGAAATGCACTTCGCTTTAAGAAAACAGAAAGCCAGAGAAGTTAAAGAAGTTAAAGCATCTGAACTTGAACCTAGATCCTTTGGCACTAAATGCTTGTTTTTCCATGATACTTGCTCAAGGATGGAGATTTTGTGTGTTAATTCAGGTCATTTATGAGCATCAGATATCTGTGGTGTGACTAAAAATTTAAATTCCATATATAAAGTTAGATATAGAACAATGAGACTATTGGTCTCTTTGCAAAAGAATTTTAAATTGAAAATCCTACCTTGTGAGGCAAACAGTATTTTAAAACAAGATAAAAAAAAGACAAGAAATATCAAATGTTAGAAGAGAAATACCAAGTGTTAGGAGAAAAGGAAATACCTATACACTACTGATGGGAATGTGAATTGGCACAAGTACAGTGGAAAACAGTATTCAGACTCCTTTAAAAAAGAACAGAACTATAAGACAGTAGTTCTAAACCAAAGAATACAAAAACAGATTGAAAAAGATACACGCAGCCCTATGATCATGCAACACTATTTACATTAGACAAAATATGGAAACCTAAATGTCCATCAAATTGCCAACATCCGCTGGATCATGGAGAAAGCAAGAGAGTTCCAGAAAAACATCTATTTCTGCTTCATTGACTATGCCAAAGCCTTTGACTGTGTGGATCACAATAGACTGTGGAACATTCTGAAAGAGATGGGAATCCCAGACCACCTGACCTGCCTCTTGAGAAACCTGTATGCAGGTCAGGAAGCAACAGTTAGAACTGGACATGGAACAACAGACTGGTTCCAAATAGGAAAAGGAGTACGTCAAGGTTGTATATTGTCACCCTGCTTATTTAACTTATATGCAGAGTACATCATGAGGAACGCTGGGCTGGAAGAAGCGCAAGCTGGAATCAAGATTGCTGGGAGAAATATCAATAATCTCAGATATGCTGATGACACTACCCTTATGGCAGAAAGTGAAGAGGAACTCAAAAGCCTCTTGATGAAAGTGAAAGAGGAGAGTGAAAAGGTTGGCTTGAAGCTCAACATTCAGAAAGCAAAGATCATGGCATCTGGTCCCATCACTTCATGGGAAATAGATGGAAAAACAGTGGAAACAGTGTCAGACTTTATTTTTTTGGGCTCCAAAATCACTGCAGATGCTGATTGCAGCCATGAAATTAAAAGACGCTTACTCCTTGGAAGGAAAGTTATGACCAACCTTGATAATATATTAAAAAGCAGAGACATTACTTTGCCAACAAAGTCAAGGCTATGGTTTTTCCCGTGGTCATGTATGGATGTGAGATTTGGACTGTGAAGAAAGCTGATCGCCGAAGAATTGATGCTTTTGAACTGTGGTGTTGGAGAAGACTCTTGAGAGTCCCTTGTACCGCAAGGAGATCCAACCAGTCCATTCTAAGGGAGATCGATCCTGGGTGTTCATTGGAAGGACTGATGCTAAAGCTGAGGCTGCAATACTTTGGCCACCTCATGCGACGAGTTGACTCACTGGAAAAGACTCTGATGCTGGGAAAGGTTGGGGGCGGGAGGAGAAGGGGATGACAGAGAATGAGATGGCTGGATGGCATCACCGACTCGATGGACATGAGTTTGAGTGAACTCCGGGAGTTGGTGATGGACAGGGAGGCCTGGCGTGCTGTGATTCATGTGGTCGTGGAGAGTCGGACACGACTGAGCGACTGAACTGAACTGAACTGAAATGTCCATCAATAGGTAAATGGGTAAAGAAGGTGCAGTGTGTGTGTGTGTGTGTATATTATACTTTCAGTAATTAAAAAGATGATACTTTTCAGTCATAAAAAAAAAAGATGAAATCTCACCATTCATGACAGCATGAGCCTCAAGGGCACTATACTAAGTGAAATAAATCAGACTGAGAAAGACAAATACCATATGATTTCACTCACATGCAAAATGCAAAAAGGAAACACAAACAGAAAAACAAACTATATGAACAAAACAAACCACATAAAAACAAACAAGGAGATACAGCGAACAGTGTAGAGGTTACCAGAGGGAAAGGGAGGTAGGGGACAAAATGGCTAGAGAGGATCAACTGTATGGTGACAGAAACTAAAGTTTGGCAGTTAGCACCCTGTAGCCATTACAGAAGCTGAGACGCAGTGTTGTACATGTGAAACTAACATAATGTTATAAACCAATGTTCAGTTCAGTTCAGTCACTCAGTCATGTCCGGCGATCCATGTTACCTCAACATAAACAAAAAAAAGTTTTTTTAAGGAACAAAAGATAGCCTTAGGAAAACTGGGCCTTTGGAAAACTCCAACAATGAAAATACAGGCATCATTCCTGCAAAAGCTACAAATGCATGTTCTTCTAAAGGTAGATCAACCCTAAAATAACCCTAACCCTGATTTGCCAAGTTTTACCCTTTTTGTTCTGACCACACACATGCCCACACTTCTTTCCCTCCTGAACTAAACCCTGCCCAACAAATCGAAAGGCATCTGTACTGGTGGTGGCTTAGAAAGGTTCTAAAACAAAGCAGCTGTTCAGAAAGGACTTCAGAAAACATTCCAGCTGTGGAGCCAGCTTCCCTGGTGGCTCAGATGTTAAAGTATCTGCCTGCAACGCGGGAAACCCAGGTTCAATCCCTGGGTCGGGAAGATCCCCTGGAGAAGGAAATGGCAACCCACTCCAGTACTCTTGCCTGGAAAATCCCATGGACCTAGGAGCCTGGTAGGCTACAGTCAGTCCATGGGGTCGCAAAGAGTCAGACACGACTGAGTGACTTCACTGTGGAGTGTGAACTATTATAGAACTTAACAATCATTTAGGCACACAAGCTACCTTCTTCCTCCAAGGGAAGCTCCTACCTGTCTATCAAGAATCTACCTCATTCACCACATATCGGAAACCTTGCTTGACCCTCTATCCCCTGTTAGCATGAATTTGGCACTCATCTAAGGTCTTATTGCCTTAATTCAGCGTTATTTAACAATACCTGTATATTCACTGTATCTCCAACTAGAATGTAACTTTTCAACATCAGTTTCACTTCCATCTCCACCCCTTTGTCAATATCTACCACAGCAGAAATCATTATGATAATCTATTATTAATACACCAGTGGCTCCCAGTGATCCAAAACTCCTAATTTAAACAGACTCATGTGCTTCCCTCCCCATAATTAGTGTACACCTCATGATTAGCTTTAATCATCGAATACAGAGGTGGTGCCAGTTCCCAGGCTAAGCCTTGAGAAGACCTGGAACTTCTGCTTTTGAGTCCATGGAACCCGTGGAAAGTTGGGAGGCTCTGCTGGAGAAAGAGAGGCTCCGTTATCTTCGTGTCCCAATTTAATCCAAGCCCCACCTGACCTACAAGTTGAATGAGTCACCAGAGTGACCTTCAGCAAGATCAGCAGAACTCTCCAAGTGACCCCGTATTGCAGACCTATAAGAAAATTAAGTCTTACTGTTTTAAGCAACTAAGTTTTCAGATTTATAATGTAATAAAAGATAACTGGGAAAAGGTACCTGGAAAATATATGTTGATTGAGTAAATTAATGAATGAATGAAATTCTTGATTTGTTATTGCTTTGCTACGAAATTGCCATAGCAACAAATATAACATTAAAAACTCATAAAGATAATGCATTGAGAATTTGGGGTTAGCAGATGCAAACTACTATGTATAGGATGGATAAACAACAAGGTCCTTCCTACTGTACAGCACAGGGAACTATATGCAATATCCTGTGATAAACCATAACGGAAAAAACGTAAAAAGAATGTACCTATATGTACACAAAAATATGTATAACTGAATCACTTGGCTGTACAGTAAAATTAATGCAACACTAAATTAATTATACTTCAATAAAATAAATCTCTAAAAAAACTCATAAAGAGTGGATTGAGAAAAAGCAGAATGCATGAAAAAAGAAAAAAGAACATCCCAGAAGCTTAGAAAAGCAAGAAGACAGGCTATGTGCCCCAGTCCAATGCATCACAATGCTGACCTATATCCCGGCGCATCCATGTATATGCTGGCTCAGTAAGTCTGGTGTAACAGCAAAAATATATGTACTTTTTATAAGCTCCTCAATTGATTCTGATGCACAGTCAGGTTTGCAAACCACTGTTCTGGGCCATTTAAAAATATAACTAATTCAGGAAACACTGTTCGTTATTACCCTTCAGAGCACATGTCATACTAATAGTATGTGAAAGATGATACATTTTTAATTATGTGGACTGTCTATCTTGACATCTTCAATTCACTAGATATCATCAACCATCTTCTTCAATGCTGACTTGTGTAAAATCAGTTTAGTATCTCAAAAGGTGAGTTTTTAAATCTCAGCCGTCAACCTAAAACTGGTACCATTATCCCACAAAACAACAAGGTAGATTTAGGCTTGGTTCTTTGAACAGATACTAATGTATCTTTAGTATAATGTTTCCAGCTGATATAGTACAGTAGATTCAAGCATATATAACTTACCCTCATGTTTCTCTACTTTGATAATTAAATGTAATGTGTTATAATTTCCAGATCAATGTGGAATCTGGTTTTGTGATTAGTCATTCAGTCATATCCAACTCTTCGTGACTTCATGGACTGAAGCCTGCCAGGCTCCTCTGTCTATGGGATTGTCCAGGCAGGAATACTGGAATCGGTTGGAATCTGCTTAACAGCCTCCAAAAAGATGCTCCTATGTCTGCACTAATAACCCATGGAAATATAAAACTAAATCCACCGCACACACAATGAAGTGATCAATAATCTCATGACACAATCAGTGGACTCAACACAAAGACCAAGGCACTTGGAAATACACTAAGAAAAACCTAATTGTTCTTCATCACACCACATACTCTGGTGTGAATCATGAAAAGGAAGCCACTTAAGGGAAAAAGAAATACACACCAAAAATTATTTTTAACCTTAAAAAAAACTTTTTATTGGAGTAACATATAGAAAAGTTCATGCATCATTAGGGCATATAGCTCAATGAATTTTCACAAACCAAACTCATCTGTGTAACCAGCATACAGATCAACAGACAGAATAATACCAGCTGCCCAGAGGGTTGCCTCAGGCTCCTGCCAACCACTAACCCCCACACCAAGGTTTGTAGCTTCATTTAAAATTCAAAAAAGATATTTCTATTAACCCACTTTCAGTCCTCTGACTCAGAGTCCAAAAAAATGAAGCCCACATGCCTAGAGTCTGTGCTCCACAGCAAAAGAAGCCATCGCATTGAGAAGCCTGTGCACACCGCAACGAAGGGTAGCCCCTGCTTGTCACAACTAGAGAAAGCCCCAGAGCAGCGACGAAGACCCGGCACAGCCCAAAATAAAAATAAATAAATAAAAAAGAAGGTAGCAAACAGAGACGAAGCCCTCCATGCCCCTTGGGTGTTTTTCTATGTGTGAAACACAAAACCACACAAGACTCCCCTTCCCTACCTCACTCCTCCAAATCTCTGCATCCGGGCAGAGACAGTAAACACCAGAAAGTAGTGGGACAATAAGCATGTGTACGGAGGTGGCAGAGATGCAGGAAGGGACTGGTGACATCTGTGTTCTCTGCTATGAACACCGAATGCTGAGGATTGAAGCGTGTGTGCAGTGTAGCGATTCACCCATCACAGAATCAAGCATTAGAGACAAACGATGTGTCAACTGAACAAACGCCCGCTTAGAAAAGGGAAACTTATCAACCTGCCCTTCACATGTCCTGTGAAAAAGAGATCATATCTAAATATCTCTGAACCATATCAATACACCAATGTGGTTTGTTAAAGATACGAGTGAGGAGGTAAGAAAAAGTCTACTCACCCTATCTGATGACAAATACGGAGTTTGGATTCATCTCACTTTGCTCAAGGAAACAAAAGGAGAAAAAACCAACATGAGTCTATGAAGGGAAAAAATACAGGATAAAAAAAAAGAGAACAACATGTATGAGAGTCCAGGAAAAAAAGAACTAATGTCTGAAAATAAACTCTTTATATTCCAGCAAAAATTTACAAATTCTGATTAGTCTTCAAGAACAATATAAAAAGACATCTGATCTAACGAAGAGAATCTGGACAAAGAAAGAGCAGGGTGAAATGTGAAGGTCAAAGGAATAGTTTTAAGGAAATTAAAACTACTATAGCACACAGTACTGTTCTTGTAACTGGCCTGAAGATATCTACTAGACTTGATTATCCGTGTGCTCTATTAGCCAAGAAACCTTCTAGTGGATATATAATATTTACCCTAAGAAATATCAGAGTGCGCCAGAATACAAATTTCAAGTTAATAATACTGTATTGGATACTGGAAACTTGCTTAGATTTCAGGTGCTCTAATCATTTAAAAAATGAAACTATACAAAGGAAAAATATGTTAATTAGCTTGACTGTGGTAATTATTTCACTATGTATATGTACATTGAATCATCCTGATGAGTACCTTAAATATATATACTTTCTACTTTTTTAGAGAATGCTTATAGCAGCAATTTTTTAGTAGCCAAAAACCATAGTCAACCCAACTATGTGGACCCAACCCAACCCCTGTGGACAGGGTAGTATGGCGATGTACATAACGATGAGATGCCTACCATACAGAAACGAAAATGAAGCAGACTGCACCCACTCACCCCACACAGACGAGTGCCACAAATACAATGAATAATGGGAGGAGCCAAACAAACAACTCACATTGGCTGATTTCTTGTGTTAAAAAGCTAAACTGCGACATTTAGGGATGTATACGTAGGCTGCCGAACGATTAAAGAACAGAAAGCAAGGCAGTGATTACCATCAAAGTCAGAAGACTGTTACCTTTGAAAGGAACAAGGAGTTTGTCCCTAGGGATGGGGCATGTGGAGACTTCTGGGATGCCGCCATGTTCTGTTTCTAACCTCCTTCTTAGAGAGTAAACTTTGGTTTATTCTCTTAGAATTCCTCAGTGTGTGCATTTAGGACATATACTTTTCTGTATGTGCATTACATTTCATGACTTAAAAAGTTTTGGAAACACATTAGCAAAGTTAAAATCTAGGCTGAGAGAAAATGCAGGTTTGATAAAAGAAAAAATGAGAATGAATTTGTATACCTTTTTTTTAGTATTTATTTGGCTGTGTCAGGTCTTAGTTTCAGCATGTGGGATCTAGTTCCCTAACCAGTAATCAAACCCAGGCCCGCTGCTGGGAGCACAGTGTCTTAGCCACTGGACCACCAGGGAAGTTCCTGAACTTGTATACTCTTATAAAATATAAAACAATAAGAGGTAACATGATGACAGCAGAAGAAAAATAAAAGGAAAGATTGAAATGCAGACAGCTGACATCTCTGGAAAAAAGCCCCAACAGACAGAAGGGAAAATCAAGTAAAGAAATGAGTAACATAATAGGTACTGAAGGCTTCCCAGGTGTCACTAGTGGTAAAGAACCCACCTGTCAATGCAGGAGATGTTAAGAGGTGCAGGTTCAATCCCTGAGTCAGGAAGATCCATGGAGCAACCCACTCCAGTATTCTTGCCTGGGAATTCCCACAGACAGAAGAGCCCACCAGGCTATAGTCCATAGGGTCCCAAAGAGTCAGACAATGGAAGGGACTTAGTACCGCACAGAACAGAACAATAAGTACTGGGCTAAATATAGAAATTAACTCACTGAATGCTTGCAATAACTCTATGAGGTTCAATACCATCACTGGGTTTCTTCCTCATGCTAGTGGGAAAACTGAAGCCTAACTTACCCAGGATCTTATGACTGGTAACTGGTAGGCAGGTAAGTGGCAGATAGAAACCTTAAACCTCTGTCTGTGAAGTACTAAAGTCAATCCTCTGAAACACTGTACAATACTGGCCCTCTTTTTTCCTGTCCTGGGTTAAAATAAAATGTACTGCAACACTTGAGGCCAAAGGACGGAGGAAAAAAAATCCTTTAAAAGATTTAAGGAGAAATTCATTTTTCATTTGTTTGTTTATTTGTTCGGGCATGATTTTCGGTTGGGTTTTTTTGTTCATTTTTTTCCAGAGTTCATTTAATCCAATTCTAACCATCATCACTCATTACAAAAATTATTTATTCAAACTAAACAGAATTAAGAATTTAGATTTTCCTGAACCAACAACTGTGACTCATTTATTACAAAACCAGACGTATTCCATATTTACTACAGTCCAAAATTGATAAAAAAAAAAAAAACCTTTAAATAAAAACCTTTAAATGCTTGAATGAGGAAAAAACACCTTCTACTTAATGTTCTCTATAAAAGAAAGTCAAGTTTACCTTGGTACTAACTGGGAGTAGCAATCACACGCTCTGGTTAGAAACACTAATTAATTTCTAGGTTCTTTGCCCTTGTTCTGCAGAATAAAGTACAAAATAACCAACGACAATGACCTTTAAATATGCTATTTTAGTTATTTTGTTCAGAATGTATGACCTCGTATGTTTTTTTAACCCTCTTTTGCCGGAAAAGCCTTCCAAAGCAGATCATGCATCTCTATAGGATATAACTAGGTTGTGAAACAATGAACAATCAAAGCCATCCTATATTTAGTACAAAACACTTAACCACTGGAGCCGAACCTGGGAACGTGGCGCTGCCGCGGGGGGACATCAGCTACACTAAGGCCGCCGGGCACCGGCCGATGCTCCTGGTTGGCTGCAGGGGCCACAGGTGGCCCACTTGCTGCCTGTGACCCACCTGCCCCACACTGCACACGGGCTGCGCACAAGACCAGGACCTGAGAGAGAGTCTTAGACCACGTCTCGGAGCGCAGGTGGCGGGTGGACTGTGCCAGCGCAGCACCGACGGCCACTTCCGCACAGGCCTTCAATGGCCACGGGGCTGCGGTCTCGGGCGCCGCGGGGTATAGGTGCACAGAGCCCGGCTCCGTACACAGCCTCAGCCTTTCACAGAGCCCACCGCTACTCTGCGCCAGTCATCCACACGTGGGTCGTGCTCGGCCTTTCGCCAAGTAAGGAGTCGGCCGGCTGCCTGGCCCTGGTGACCCGGCGCCGCAGGGACTCTACCAGGGCCGTGCCCTGCACAGTCGTCCCCCAGGGAACCCAGATGATCTTGAGTCAGAGGCTGGGTCCTTCACAAACCCTCTCAGCTCTCTCTTCACCTTCAGCGCTGGAGCCTGAAGGACAAACCCCAGCCAGTGCAGAGGTGTTTGCTGGGGAAAAGGCAGCAACCGGACGGGCCTCCTGGCCACCGATGGTGCCAGTGCGGGGACCAGGCCACTCTGGGGAGCAGCATCAAGTGTGTACGACCCTGCCTCTGCCCTGCTGCACCTCAGGGGAAATTCATGGTGATCCAAGAATTTTATACACAGCTGTTGACTTCAGTTCAGTTCAGTTCAGTCGCTCAGTCGTGTCCGACTCTCCGCGACCCCATGAATCACAGCACGCCAGGCCAAAAGCCTTAAATTTGATAATTGTGTTTTAGTCTGAAGAAATCCTGAGGACTTAAGCCAAGCTTTCAGCTAGCTGGAAGAGACTGCTCCAGCAGAAGTTAGAGAGGAGGTAGAGTATATATAAGCTTTGCAACAAAAACCCAGGTAGTTGGAACATCAAAAGATAACTGTTAATTAAAGAAAATCAGACATCTGAAGTTAATGAATTTAGCACATTTCTCTGTAGGGGAAGATGCAAGAGTCTGGGCTCATTGAAATCCTGTCTTTGATAGGCTGTCTAGGGTGGGTGTCCCATTTTTATCCATCCTGGATCCCCTCAGGGGGCACAGTTGGGCGTGGCTGTAGTGGCCTCTCTCTTGATGGCTGCAGCATCCTTCCTTTACTGGTATGGCAGGCAGCATTTCTCGTCCATACAACCAAGTTGTCACATAATTGTGAAAACAATAAAACAGACTCAGGCGTTTCAGGAACTGTACCCACTCATATTTTTAAAACCGTTTAAAAATATATACATTTGAAAACCAATTTCAACTGGCCAAGAGAAGAAGCCTAGAATGAGGTAAATATGAAGAAGGTAAACATAGAAGTGTTCCACAGATCCAAAAATGGCTGAAAGATGGATTTAGTCATCTAGGAAGAGTTTAAAAAGAGAAACTAAAGCAGTATCAAGACATTCCTGATGTTACAATTAAAAAGAAACCTTTTTGAAAGAAAAAATATTTTTAAAATTTGTATAATAATCTAAATTTTAAAACTCAGATTTCATTAAAAAGAACTGGGTGGGTGAGAGGTAATAAGCAAGGAGAAAGTGGTGGTGGTTGTTTAGATGCTAAGTCATGTCTGACTCTTTTGAGACCCCAGGAACTGTAGCCCACCAGACTCCTCTGTCCACAGGATTTCCCAGACAAGAATACTGGAGTGGGTTGCCATTTCCCTTCCAGGGGATCTTCCCAACCCAGGAATGGAACCTATGGTTTCTGCCACATCTCCTGCATTGCAGGCAGATTCTTTACCATTGAGCCCCCAGGGATCCTCAAGGAGGAGTCGGAGGGGAGTTTTAACTGCTCTAAACGGTAATCAAAGATATGGTTTTACTTTTTGGGAGTTACATAAATTTAAATTTATGAATGCTTTTGAAAAACTTTGAAAGCTAAGTACCACTAGCAAAATTTAAATATGTGTGTGACTATCTCCAAAGGAAGATAAAAGCAAAGAAAATGAGATCCATATTTCAAAACAATGGAAACGCACAGAAGTGGGAAAACAAAACATGAAACAAGATGACAGGTAACACCAAACATATTGAAGTCAGAGGGTTGCAGATCGAGTCCCAAACTGCTGAGTTTAAGAGCCCCATATAATATCAAGTGACATAAAAAGGAAAAAAGTAAAAGAAAAGGAAAATGTATGAAAAACAAGGGCACAGGAGAAAGAAGCAGTGATGAAAATACTAATAACTTTTTAAGAGGAATATAAGGCCAAAAGCATTACATAGGATTGTTTTACATTAAAATAGGACTATTTTACATTAATAAGTGATACAGCCCTTAGTACTTGGACAACAGTCAAATCTTTATATGCCAACTAGGATTGTATCAAAAACACACACAAGAAATATGTCCATAGGCATACAAGGATACATTTTCAGTAATGCAGTAGTGTAGAGAATTCTGACACTGTCTGCATCTTGGCCAATCAGATATAGGTCAAAAAAAATAAATAAAAAGGATGACATTTCAAGAAATACATAAGATCAACTTATTGAATATGTGTATCATATTATTTATACCACAAATGGAATACCAACTCCTATAAACCTCCTAAGTAAAACAAAAATCATTAAGATCAATTTAGAAATAGCCAAAATGAGAACACTACACATTAAAGAATAAAGTATCACCAACAAGGTACCCCGAGGAAAATATTCACGAACACCATAATAAATGAGCTGAGAACTTCTAAGAAAGCAATAAAGCAAGACAAGGGTAAGCACAAAGGAATTAATAAGAGAAGAAAGTAATGAAAAAAAAATAAAAAAAAATCAGAATAACCCCAAAAATGGTTCTTTGAAATTAAAAAAAAAAAGACAAATTTCTGTTGGCTCGAATCAGAAGGCAAAGACCGAAAGTAGTTACAGAGGATCAAGAATATAGATAAGAGAAACTTTTTAAAGTAAAAGATTTAACGTTTTGAAAATCTTGATCAAACAATGGAATATAGCTTCACACCAATTAGTCTAGCAAAAATCATAAAAATCTAACCAGTGTGGTGGATGCGCCTAGAGCTGCTTTGGTTTGGAGGGCAGGAAAGATCAGAGACTCCAGGTAGTTCAAAAAGTTGCTTTTCCTTTGATCGGCTCCCAATGCAGGAAATCATGCAAAGGATATGATGCAGGTGGGTGGATGTGGCTGCCTGTAACTTCTCTTGCTTTTCATGGTGGCACACTAGAATTCTAGTCCACCAGGTTAGAGAATTACAGACTGGAGAGATCCCTGATATTTTTTATACCCTAAGATACATTAAAATCCAGACAGGTTTTGCTTTGCAAGAAGTCAAGTTGCCTTGCTTGTGCTTAATGTTCAGATTTCACTCCTTGACATTCCTGCTGTGCCAGCTCGGGTCCAGTCTCCTTAACTAAGTCAATAACCTTGCATTGTAGGATCCAGGTGTTTTCGTTCACGTTGACTCAGGGGATTTGGGTGCCAAGGCACAGCATGGCATAACTTTCCAGAGTAACACCTAGTACTCTGATAGGTCTATCCATTTGTTTATTCATCCATTCATTTGTTAACCAAATATTTAACAGACTTTTATGTATCAAACAATGGAATAAAGTCTGAGAATACAAAAACTTTGGGGGAAAATTACTGCCCTCATTAAGGACAGCACAATCTAGTGAGAAAGACAGACACAGTAAAAAAAAAAAAATTATCATATGAAATGTGCACAGGTAGGTTATGGGAGCAAGCCATGAGAAGTAAGGGAAGTCTTAACTGGGGAACTCTTTAAGGACAAATATACAGTGTTGGTCTTCCTCTGGTATATTTCACTTAGCATAATGCCCTCCAGGTTCATTCATGTTGTTTCAAATGGCAGGATTTTTCTCTAAGGCTGAATAATATTTCTCTTTGTGTGTGTGTACACGTATATACATACTTTTCACATTTTTAGCAATACTACATTGCATGCTTGTAATTGGCTAAGAGGACCGATCTCAATTTAAATCTTCTCAAGATAAAATTGTACATGCAATTGTAACTGTGTAGAGCTGATTCGTAAATTACTTAGCTTGATTATGGTGATATTTTCACATTTATCAAAACATCAACCTGAATACTTTAAATATATACAGTTTTATATGTCAAATATATCTCAATAAAATTGTTTTAAAAAATGAAAGAATAAGTATGAATTTTCTAGCTAAAATAACTCCAGGCAGAGGTAGCCTGTCTCTTCTCCCTCCCACATCAGTCTCTGAATTCTATCCTTCTCATTACCCCTCTCCCAGCATCATCCCTCTTGCCTAGATGTCCACAAGTACTTCTCAGTTGTCCTCCTATTTTCAGGTCTGACCTAAATCAAACCCCTTACAATGATACAGTGAAAGTGACAAATAGATTCAAGGGATTAGATCTGATAGACTGAGTGCCTGAAGAACTATGGACGGAGGTTCAAGACAGGAGGTCACTACTGAGACCATCCCCAAGAAAAAGAAATGCAAAAATCAAAATGGTTGTCTGAGGAGGCTTTACAAACAGCTATGAAAAGAAGAGAAGCAAAAGGCAATGGAGAAAAGGAAAGATATACCCATCTGAATGCAGAGTTCCAAAGAATAGCAACGAGAGATAAGAAAGCCTTCCTCAGTGATCAATGCAGAGAAATAGAGGAAAACAATAAAATGGGAAAGATGAGAGATCTCTTCAAGAAAATTAGAGATAACAAGGGAACTTATCTTGCAAAGATGGGCACAATAAAGGACAGAAATGGTATGGCCCTAACAGAAGCAGAAGATATTAAGAAGAGGTGGCAAGAATACACAGAACTATACAAAAAAGATTTTCATGACCCAGATGATCATGATGGTATGATCACTCACTGAAAGCCAGACATCCTGAAGTCAAGTGTGCCTTAAGAAGCATCAGTACGAACAAATTTAGTGGAGGTGATGGAATTCCAGCTAAGCTATTTCAAATCCTAGAAGATGATGCTGTGAAAGTGCTGCACTCAATATGCCAGCAAATTTGGAAAGCTCAGCAGTGGCCACAGGACCAGAAAATGTCCGTTTTCATTCCAATCCCAAAGAAAGGCAATGCCAAAGAATGCTCAAACTACCACACAATTGCACTCATCTCACAGGCTAGTGAAGTAATGCTCAAAATTTTGCAAACAAGGCTTCAACAGTACATGAACTGTGTGAACTTCCAGATGTTCAAGCTGGATTTAGAAAAGGCAAGAGGAACCAGAGATCAAATTGCCAACATCCATTGGATCATTGAAAAAAAGCAAGAGAGTTCCTGAAAAACATCTGCTTCATTGACTATGCCAAAACCTTTGACTGTGTGGATCACAATAAACTGTGGAAAATTCTGAAAGAGATGGGAATACCAGACCACCTTACTTGCCTCCTGAGAAATCTGTATGCAGGTCAAGAAGCAACAGTTAGAACTGGACACAGAACAACAGACTGGTTCCAAATAGGAAAAGGAGTGTGTCAAGGCTGTATATTGTCACCCTGCTTATTTAACTTATATGCAGAGTACATCATGAGAAATGCTGGACTGGATAAAGCACAAGCTGGAATCAAGATTGCCGGGAGAAATATGAACAACCTCAGATACGCAGATGACACCACACTTACGGCAGAAAGTGAAGAGGAACTAAAAAGCCTCTTGATGAAAGTGAAAGAAGAGAGAAAAACCCAGCTTAAAGCTCAACATTCAGAAAACTAAGATCACGGCGTCTGGTCTCATCACTCCATGGCAAATAGATGAGGAAATAGTGGAAACAGTGACAGACTTTATTTTTTGGGGCTCCAAAATCACTGCAGATGGTGACTGCAGCCATGAAATTAAAGACACTTACTCCTTGGAAGAAAAGTTCTAATCAACCTAGACAGCATATTAAAAAGCAGGGACATTACTTTGCCAACAAAGGTCCATCTAGTCAAGGCTATGGTTTTTCCAGTAATCATGTATGGATGTGAGAGTGGGACTGTGAAGAAAGCTGATTGCTGAAGAATTGATGTTTTTGAACTGTGGTGTTGGGAAAGACTCTTGGGAGCCCCTTGGACTGCAAGGAGATCCAACCAGTCCATCCTAAAGAAAATCAGTCCTGAATATTCATTGGATGCTGAAGTTGAGAAAGATTGAAGGCAGGAGGAGAAGGGGACGACAGAGGATGAGATGGTTGGATGACATCACCAACCCAATGAACATGAGTTTGAGTAAACTCCATGAGTTGATGATGGACAGCGAGGCCTGGTGTGCTGCAGTCCATGGGGTCGCAAAGAGTCAGACACAACTGAGCGACTGAACTGAGCCTTGCCAACCTCCAGACTGTCCACTCCGATCATACACTGTCCTGCTTAAAATCTGCCATGGGATTCTCTGTGCCTTTAAGATAAAATCTAAACTTCTTAACCTGGCTTACATGGCCCCTCAATATATGACCCATGTCTAACTCAGCTGTTTCAACTACTGTATTTTCCCAGTGGATTAATTTAGAGAAGCATATATTGCCCAATTGAAATAACCCCCTAGACTCTTATAAGTTAGATTTTCTTGCAGGCTCTAACAGTCTCTTTGCAACACATCCCTAATATAATACCCGGGCCTGGGAATTTGCTGTATATTCTCAGTGATAGTGACAATGCTTGTAGTAATGATAGTACTGGAAATAGATTATACCTCCATTTAAATTAAAGAAATCAGGAGTCTGGGTTGAGAGGGGGAGGAAAGTAGGTAGGAGGTGGGTGGGAGTAAAAGAGGGATTTCTAGGAGATGTTTACGAGGTTGAGCATCTCAACTCAATATCAAAACACCCGCGGTGGAGGAGATAAGTAGTATAGAGTTCTAGTAGGTGTAAAGCCCAAATCAATAGGACTTTGAGTATTTGTTCCTGCCTGGAGTTCTATTCTAACAGGCAATTATAATGAAGGAGACAGCAGTGTGGAGAAGGTCTATGAGAACTGCACTTAACGCCAACTCAGGTGTACCTGGATGTAGGCAGGAAGCTAGAGAGAGCAACAGAGGTTTTCAGAAACTTTAATGAAGGATCCTGAAATTACTTGAAACATCACAAATCAGTGTACCAAGCAAGAGATCACTGCAGCCTGGGGCAGTGATGGAAGCCCACAGCCAGTGGCCAAAGTGTGGACCGACTGCGTTTGGGAAGATCAGTAGGACCCCTGCGAGCAGGCGTGGGAGCTAGTCAGCAGGGGCTCCTGGCGGGGCTCTCCTGAAGCATCAGCAAGAGAGACAGTCCACAAGACACAGGGGCCCCAGGCAGCGAGGGGAAGTCTGGTGACCAAACACCAAATGTAATGGCCATCCAGCCGAGCCAGTGATGACCAAATGACACTTTGTTGGTTCAACTGGCCCCATACACTGAGAGCAAGGAAGAATTGAGGAAAGGGGCAGACCACTCCAGATTGGTGGGTGATAGTTTTAATAAACAAGTAAATTTTCATGCAAGACTTGTCTTGGGTGGCCGCTAGATGAGCTGATCTCTGCACTCACCCACCAGAACCTTAAAAGCTTATACAGAGGCTTTAATTAGGTTCTGTCACCTTTTCAGTTCAGATGGTCTCCTCAACACCTATTCTTTTAAGGCTATGTCTTTGAAAGAGCCTCTAGTGTGGGAACAGTGGGCAGAGCATCATTCCAAGGACAGGGGCAGGGGTGAGGAGCATTAATTGTATTGGTCCAATTCTCCATGCAACTGGTGGTCACATCCTTTCAATGAGTTCCTCCCATATCCTTCCCTCATCTCAGGACTCCACAGAAGCTCCATAGGAACTTTTAATCACCCCCAGGGAAAACAGCAAAAATAAGTCGTGGATTCTGGGGCAAATTACCTGGACCTACTCAAGTCTATCATTAAGTAGCTATGTCATCTTGCGTGAGTCATTTGATCATTCTGTGCCTTCGTTTTCTCATCGACAAAATGAAAATAATAATGGTGCCTGTCTAGGAGGTTATTGTTAGCACATTAAACAGTGCCTGGCAGGAAGTGAGTGCTCACTTTGTTATTAATTACTGTTAAGTTTGTTATTCAGTCATGGTTCGTGGTGTATTTGTGTACAATCAGTATAATATAATCCATGTACTTCACCACTCATCAGCCATGCACACTTTTATAAGGCCTTTAAGTCTTAGTTACTTTATCTGTAAAAGGCAGATATAACGTGGGGTGCCCAACAGACAATGAAGAGTCAGAGAGAAGTAAAGCCTCCTGTGACAATGATGGCAACCAACCCTTACAGGGCATTTAATAAGTGCCAGGCACTGTTCTAAGCATACTACAGGCACTTAATCATTTAATGCTCACACAACGCTATGAGTAGGTACTGTGACTTTCCCCATCTTACAGCTGAGAAGCAGGTTCAGAGAGATGAACGTGCCCAAAGTGATTCAGCTGGGCAGTATCAAAGTTGGGACTCAAACCCATGCAGTCATGCTCCTAAACACCTCATTCGGCACCCTCTGCCCCTGCGTGTGTGCGCTTGATATCAACACCCATGGATTCTTCTTCTTAAAAGAGATAGACTTATCTGTTTCCCCCTGTTTGCTAGATAGACAAGCATTGATTATACTAAAGAAAAATAAAAAAGAAAGCACCTCTTAATCTAAACTCTGTTGGATTACTCCTGCTGGAAATAGCAAATGCTCAAACCTTGATGTTTAAAAATAGCGGAAACACCCACTATATCTAACATTTACCAAAGCTGTGTATCCCTACAGAAGATCTCCACTCATAGGACAAGTAATTCACTTGCGCATGGAAACATAAGAGTCAGCAAATTTTTGACATTTTAGGATCTTCTACTAAATATAACTTTCTTAACACAAATTCTCCTGGTTATGGTTATTGTGCTTTTGCTTAAAAAACGAACATCATCCTTTAAACCTATATTTAGATGGTAACCAAATGAAACGTGACTAAATATTAAATATTCTGCAAGAAATTATAGGTCAAACACGCGGTCAATCTGGAGATTTCAGGGTTATGTGTGACCTTGGAATCCCCTCCTAGTCTCTCTTAATTGTGCTCCAGAGTCCACAATTACTACTTTTTTTTTTTTTTCACAATTGTTACTTTTAAAAGAACTGATTTACAGAAAAGTTTAAATTTTGTGTATTTTCATCTGGGAACTCGGATTTTTAAAGTTTTCCATGCATGATGTAGAGATTCACTCAGACTTTCCAATTCTGTACACTTTCAACAAACTATATTTTTTACTTTGGGGGTCCAATTATTCCAGACAGGAGGAGGGATTAGCTGTCAAAAATCATACACTAAGGTATGGGCATTGATATTTTTAAAATCACAAAAAATAATTAGAAGTGAAATGTCCAGAATTTAAAGCAAAGGAGAAACACTAAAAAATGACTTGTTTCCGGTTATGTAGTAGCTGCTGCCCCTGTGTGGTGAAAAAGTGTTAGTGCTTTCAAGCTATTTTCACCTCTTGTTTGAAATTTCAACATTTTCTAACATTTCTCTGAAATGCTTTCCTTGCTATTTTTATTATGTCATTATTTTCTTCCCTTAGTCATTTTCTCTTTTGTTTATTGAAAGCCTAATAATATTAATGCAAAAAAACCACAATTAAAATTTTCACACAATTCAAGAACTAGTTTGGCAATACTACAAATAAGTAGAAAGTGAAAATAATACAGAGAAATGTAATGACACAGCCCTTAACATAAATATAAGCACAGAATAATTTTTGTCTCTTGACAAATTTATTTTTCAGTCCTTCTAAAATCTAATAGTAAAGAAGACATGGCAAGAAATATTTTAGTATTAATTTCATTTTAGTACAAAATTCAGAAATAAAGGACAGATACATTCTAATGTATGAATCATCTAACACATAGAAATTTTTCATTGATTATTTGAAATGAAAGTATAATTTTCTTTACAGGAAGGATAACGATAAAATACTTCATGTCTCCCTCCCTGCATATATCTGACTAGTAGGTTAGTTCTTTTTCTAACTTTCTAGAATCATCAGCAACTGATATTTTTAGCACAAAGCACTGCTCTATAAATAATTTTCATCTCTAGTCTATCAGCACTTACGTAACCTACATAGTATTGCATATAAAGTGAGTGAATGATAGTATCTCTGAGATATTTTTTAGCGACAATTACCGGGAAACACTTGCACGAGGTGTTACACAAGGTGTCATAGACTTGTGCAAAGGAGTGTCCAGTTTCAGCGTGGACTCCCACCAGGGTGGGGCTCTCGTCACTGAAACACCCTTCCCATGGTTACAGCCCACAGAGAAGCCCCACCAGCAGAGCAGACCCAGTGGGCAGAGGAGGACACGACCACCGACACTCTGCACAAAGCCGCACATCAGGTCACCACCTTCATTAACAGGGAAAGCAGACAGATGGCCTTGTCTAGTATTTGAGAGGCAAATGTAGCCTTCCACTAGAATTCATTGATAAAGATTTGTCTCTTTAGGTTTACTTTGAGCTGTTTATAAAAGCAAATCCTGTGACTTGGAATAAAGGTCCTAAAGTGAGAATTTTGTATCACAGAGCAAACGCTGTGGAGGAAGAGGTGAACAGGTCGGACCCAGGAGGCAATCTCCAGGTCCTGGGAAGAGAGTACATGGAGAATAGAACTATTCCCAAGACATGCTGATTAGGAAGCTTAACTGAGAGAAGAACCAGAGACTGACAATGGAATTCTCTGTGTATGTATAGTTTATACTCTTCTTGTAGATAAATGTGAAACAAGTGATTTGGACTAAGATAACATAGATAGCAGAATACAACATGAGCCATAAGACCGCATGCAGAACTGTGAATAAAATGATGACTGCTTTCCACCTAGCAAGAATATGGCTATTGTTAAGTGGGACTATCTCTATGACTTAAGAGAGATCTATTAGGTAGAAGTGACGCCCAAATTATCAACCTGCTAGGGTCTTCCTCAAGTGGTTGATGGATGGAAAATTACACACATTGAACAAGTTTAAAGGGACAGAGATAAAAATATAGCAGCTCTCAAAATTATGATTCACGATCCCTGCTCATTCAATGTACTAATTATAAAGACGTGGAGTGAGTCATGTGTAATTCCCATTGCTGCTGCTGCTAAGTCGCTTCAGTTGTGTCCGACTCTGTGCAACCCCACAGACGGCAGCCCACCAGGCTCCCCTGTCCCTGGGATTCTCCAGGCAAGAACACTGGAGTGGGTTGCCATATCCTTCTCCAATGCATGCAAGTGAAAAGTGAAAGTGAAGTTGCTCAGTCGTGTCCGACCCTTAGCGACCCCATGGACTGCAGCCTACCAGGCTCCTCCACCCTCCACCCGTGGAATTTTCCAGGCAAGAATACTGGAGTGGGGTGCCATTGCCTTCTCCCATTACTCATCGATATTAAGATTTTTTGTTGTCTTCAGAAAACTATAAGTTAGGAATCCCCTTGGATAGTGTTAGAAAGACACCCAAACCAGGTGAACTTTATCTGTTCCAAGTGAGCAGATAAAGCATCTTCTGGGACTCAAATGTGCCATATATCTCACTGTCTGATTAGTGTTCTCAATGCTGAATCCCTTTTCTTTCCCACAGCCAGGTGAAAAGGTAGTATCATTATTGCCACTGTGACCATCGTTTCACCAACAAGTTTAACTCTTTTTCAATAGTAGGGATTTGATGTCAGGGCACATTTGCAACTGGTTCAAGAATCCGCCTGCAATGCAGGAGACAGGTTCAATTTCTGGGTTGGTAAGATCCCCTGGAGAAGGAAGAGACAAGCCACTCCAGTATTCTTGTCTGGAGAACCCCATGGATCCTGGCGTGCTAGAGTCCACAGGGTTCCAAAGAGTTGGACACAACTGAGCGACTAAACAGCAACAACGACAACACATTTGGGAGTAAGGGTGAAAGGATTCCATAAATAGCTACGCTTCAAGACTCAAGGGCATCTAGGAACCCTCCCCCAGCCATGGCTCATGAACCTTCACCCTCTGGTTCTACAATCAACATGCCTCTTCCACTCTTGGTTTCTTCTCTATCATTTTTCTTCTCATTACAGAACAGCTGCTGCTGAGTTTTCCTATTCAAATTTTAGAGGAAAGGAGGCATACATAGTCTAATTAATTGCCAGTATCCTTACTGGGATATCCTTACGCTTGCTCCTTGGAAGAAAAGTTATAACCAACCTGCTGCTGCTGCGTCACTTCAGTCGTGTCCGACTCTGTGCGACCCCATAGACGGAAGCCCACCAGGCTCCCCTGTCCCTGGGATTCTCCAGGCAAGAACACTGGAGTGGGTTGCCATTTCCTTCTCCAATGTGTGAAAGTGAAAAGTGAAAGTGAAGTCGCTCAGTCGTGTCCGACTCTTAGCAACCCCATGGACTGCAGCCTACCAGGCTCCTCCATCCATGGGATTTTCTAGGCAAGAGTACTGGAGTGGCTTTCCATTGCCTTCTCAGATAACCAACCTAGACAGCATATTAGAAAGCAGAGATTACTTTGTCAACAAAGGTCCGTCTAGTCAAAGCTATGGTTTTTCCAGTAGTCATGTATGGATGTGAGAGTTGGACTATAAAGATAGCTGAGCACCAAAGAATTGATGCTTTTAAACTGTGGGGTTGGAGAAGACTCGGAGAGTCCCTTGTACCGCAAGGAGATCCACCCAGTCCATCCTAAAGGAAATCAGTCCTAAATATTCATTGGAAGGACTGATGCTGAAGCTGAAACTCCAATACTTTGGCCACCTGATGCAAAGAACTGACTCATTGGAAAAGATCCTGATGCTGGGAAAGATTGAAGGCAGGAGGAGAAGGGAATGACAGAGGATGAAATGGTTGGATGGCACCACCGACTTGATGGGTATGAGTTTGAGAAAGCTCCAGGAGTTGGTGATGGACAGGGAAGCCTGGCATGCTGCAGTCCATGGGGTCGCAGAGTTGGACACGACTGAGCGACTGAACTGAACTGATCCTTACTGGGAAAACTTTTTCATGCCAAATCACTTTATAGGTTAGCAGCCAGTCTGCAGATTAGAGATGCCTTTAAATGATCCCATGCCTTTGTTTAAGGAAGAAACTGGGACTGACTGCTTATCTCGGCAGAGGGGCTGCAAGCAGAGGACTTGTTGAGTGTTATAGGCGTGCTGATTGATATTCTAGAATACCATGTTAAGGATTTGGTTTTCTTACCCTGTAGTGGCAACCTTAGATTTTATTTATGAGTGGGTTTTATCTATGACAGGTGCAGAGCCATATATAACATGTAGCATGGCTACTTCATTATTAAACATATTTTGTGATTATATTCTCAGTAAATAAAAGTAAACTCTGGTCATGTTTAAACATATCTCTTTCCAGCCATCACAGTTTCATAATCTATTTAATCATAAGAAATCCTTGCAGTGTTCCATGTAACTAGTTTTGTGGAAAGTCTTGCAGAAAGGTGGAGATTTGTTTGAATCCAGTTAATTTCCTTCATTAGACAGCTGGACAGCTAATGATATGGACAGAAAGGTGCAGATGGAGAAGCAGATTAGGCTGTCTCCCATAGAGGCTGAGCAAGCACAATGGGCGCCGTGAATGTTCTTGCCAGAGAACCTGCAATAACAAAGCATGAGCTCCCTGAAACCTTGCTGGACTTTAGACTCCAAATGGAAACTAATCATTAGAGTCATTTACAACAAGCCACATCAAAAGCTGTATGATACTCAATAAGTGAACATAATTGAAAATGCTACTGTAAATAAATATATAAGAAGATGACAGAGTGGGAGGTGGGAGGGAGGTTCAAGAGGGAGAGGATATCAGTATACCTATGGCTGATTCGTGTTGATTGATATATGGTAGAAACTAACACAATATTATAAAGCGGTTATCCTCTAGTTGAAAATAAATTTAAAGAAATAAAATTTTTAAAAAGGAGATGACATAATACACACAGAACAGTAGTCTGTTGGTGTAAAGACTGCTCAGACTGTCGAGTTTATTTTTCTAATTCCATGAATATCCCTGTCTGTCAAGCTCATAATGGTTGTCTAGTGTGTTAACTGCTCAGTCATGTCTGACTCTTTGCGACCCCATAGACTGTAGTCTGCCAGGTTGTCTGTCCATGGGATTTCCCAGGCAAGACTATTGGAGTGGGTTGCCATTCCCCTCTCCAGGGTATCTTCCTGAACCAGAAACTGAACCCAGGGCTCCCGCACTGCAGGCAGATTATCGTCTGAGGCACTGGATATCCATGTCTATCTAACCCATAATTGTTGTCTAAGCAATTAATAAATATACCTAGTGAAGAACATTTTGTAACATGCTTTCACAGTTCTAAAAAATGGGATACATCTTCCCTAAAATAATTAACGCTATTCCAAAGTCTATTACTCAGAATCTTATTTTCTCAACACCTTTATCAAAATATAGAAGCTGATTCCGGGTGTTACCAAAACCCAAGATTCAATGAACACATTCTCTTCAGGTACATGATACTGTACTCCCATTAATATTTCAGAAACTTATTAACCTTTGTAATAGAAATACTTACTTGCTGAAAAGGGATATTTGATAAATCAGTTGGCTTAATGTTCTCATTAAGAACAGAATTTTAGAATGATACATTTCAAGAGATCATCCAGGATGGAATAACCTGGGCTCAGCAGAGGACTGTGTCTGACTCTGTACTCCCTACCTACCTTGTTAGCACTTAGTCAAAATCTGCACTTTATCACCACCAGGTGATTCCTATGCCTGGTCAAGCTTGAGAAGCACTGTGCTGTGATTCTCTCATCTCCGTTGAGTTGTTCTTCCCAGATATTTTCAAACATGCAAATAACCTGACCTATCAACATCTCACAAGGATTTTATGAAGATTAATTTTCTGCAGACTGTTATTTTTAAATTGCCTTCACGATAGGAACTATCAGCCCTAAACCAGTAAAACTAGTGAAATGTGATCCTCCCTTGTTGGAGGTTCTTCAATCAGAACGCTTATCACTTCAAATGATGTCTTTACTGTAACTCCTAAGTAATCTACAGATTTGTTATCCTTAGAAAAATGTCTAACCCCTGCAAAAATTGTTGATTTTATGGATTTCCCTGTTTTGCTAAAACAAACAGTGCAGTCCTCAGACAAGTTTAAATGTACACATAGGATCCTTCTGTGGCTGCTTCACCCTGTTAAGGCAGCTGAGCAAGATCTTAACACAGATCAGAAAATAGAATTTTTCCCAGCAGCAGCTCAGGCCACATTTTCCCTAGGAAACAGGGAAACAGATTCGCACCCCCTGGCTTTTCATGCCTTTGTCTCTACCTAGAAGTGTACTCTGGTTACTGCAGTTGGGAAACACACAGGGCTCTCCTGGGAAGTAGGTACATGATGGCCTGCTTGGAAAGAGTATTTCTTAACTAGCACAGACTTCCTGCATTACGGGCTACCCCGCTCTCATTTAATGACAATATCGGAGGTCCAGATGGCTTTGTAGGTCAATGGTTATAGTCCTCAGAATGTGTTGTGTAAAACAGATTTAAATGTTCGCCATCAAATTCTGGTCAAGGCTTTTATTTTGGTGTATCACATATTAACCCTTCCCAGTTCGCTATCTTTTCTTTAAAAGTGTAAGTCACTTGTAGGGTTCAGCAATTTACAGCTCTCCTCTCTTAACTGTCACTGCAAGTGATCTACAGAGGTCAATCACCCATCAGGGATATTGTGAGGAAATTCTTGAACTGGGTAAGGAAATAGGAATTAATGATCTCAACGGACTCTTAACTATAATTTCTCAACTTCATAAGTACTTCTATGTTCATAAGGAGTAAGTATATGATTTTAACATCAAGTTTTCCCTGAAATTCATTAGAGAATAAATTTTAGGTGGCTTGGTAATTAAACAACTAAACAATTATAATTCTTAATTGGCCTGGACCAAAAAACTTTGAATAATTGCTCATTTAAGATTTCAATTAAAAAACTATTCAGAAGATGAGCTGATACTCAATTTCCTTCTTCGCTTTCAAAATGCATTTAAGACTTTCAAAGCTTATTATCCTTTTTGTTTTATGAAGTATCTCCTCCATTTATTTTCTATCTCATTAAAATTCTTATTTTACCTTTATTTCCTTTCTCCTTCTTTCCCTACATTTGTTCATTTTCATTTTCTTGAGTTGAATACAAAGTTCATTTATTTTCAATCTTTTTTCTCCAGTTGCCTTTAAAACAGTATATCCCTCTAATAATCTTTTTTTCCATACCACAAGTTTTGATAGAGTACTTTTATTGTTCAATTCTATTTTATAATTTTCATTGAAATTTCTTATATAACTCATGAGAAAATAACCTTGTTTCCAAGGACAGCAGTGTAACAAGGTCAGAGCACTTGGTTTGAGTTTTATTGCCATATGCCAGCAATTCCAAATAATATCAGTGATAAAATACTCCAGCTTGAAGCAATTTTTATTGGTCTACAATCTATACAATTGCTATGGCTACCCCTGAGTTATAATGTAACTTTCTGAATATTACATTGTTACTACCTATCCTTTCATAAACATTGTGTTTGTCCCATTAAGTTCAGCTCAGTTCAGGGAACTTAATTCAGAGAAATCCCATACAATCCAGTCCCAACAAACAAACACCCTTGCCTTTGGAAGGTTAAATTAGTAACAGTTTTTGAATCATTTCATCTCCCTTGAAGAAATTTTTTTTTTTTTTTTTTTGGTCTTCAATATCCATTAGTCAAAGCATCCTAGTGTTTAAACAGTAGGTTCAATAAACAGTGGTAATTACAAAGATGAAGAAACAATTCACTCAGTCTTTATATACCCACCCAGAGTTTTTGTTTGTGGTTAAATTTTAAAACAGTGAAACAGTGTGGACTTTGAGGTGTAATCTTTTTTGTAAGTGCAAATTTTAGTGTGCAAATGGAAACCTTCACTGAGTTTTAGTATTTTCACAATTAAAACTTTCTTTTTGAACTGTTTTAAAACTAAAGGACTGACCAAGAAAATAAAACATTACATTAATGGTACAATTTAGAAATTTTTCTTGGTGCAAAGTTTCAGATGAGGTTGATCAGAAATTAAAATAGTTGCAGTCTAAACAGAACTAAACCGTGTACAGTAAAACATTTTTAAAATTGCTCCTCCATTTTTAAATTGTTAAGAGCAGCACACAGCAGTCGTAGAGAAGACTATCAGCTATGCAATGACAAAAATGTAAGATATGCATTTACATTGAATAAACAGATTTGAAGAACGCCAGGAAAGCAACAAAAAGATGTTGGTCTTAAGTGATCAAAGAAATTAAAAGAGCAATGTTCAAATGCCTTGATCATTTTCACCATAAATGGACATTTGTTCTAAATCAATGGATCAAATGTCAATGTTCACCAGCATTGAGGTATTTGTTCTCATTTTTGCCAAAAAAAAAAAAAATTTGGATGATTTTTACCAGATTTAAAAGGAATTTAGCTTGAATTCTCTGGTTTATATATATTAGTGGAATTTTTTAGTCCAAGAAGCGTTTTGAAAGCCATTAGGATAGATCCTAAAGAAAGTTTTGAGAATCCAAGAATTGCGAAATGGAATATTTATGAATATCTATGAAACTTATCTTTATTTTCCTATTCGTGTTTCTGATGCTCTAAATAATAAAGCAATTATTCACTGGTGATGGACAGGGAGGCCTGGCGTGCTGTAATTCATGGAGTCGCGGAGAGTCGGACACGACTGAGCGACTGAACTGAACTGAACTGATGAATAAAGAATGATCAACCTGGCTATGAAAACACCAGTTTTTATAGTCTCAAGACACATTGGCAGAATGATCAAAAACAGTACATGTAATGGTATTATTATAGTGAAAGGCCAACAGATATTTTTCCATTTTCATAAAATACACTAAGAAAGTGTTAATCCATTATTTCTTCCTTTTTGTGTTCATTTACCATGCTTTCCCATTTGCCATGCTGCCTTCTTAATCTTTCTTGCTTTTTCTTGATTGATCAAATTACTTTTATTACTTCTTTTCCTCTACTGGTTTGGAAATTACATATTCTGGTTTAAAAAGTATGTATCCTGGTTTTATCTTTGTTACCCTTAACTTCTAAAAATACATAGCTAATGTTATGTTGATTTAACAAAACTTTAAGTTAATATTTCTACCCATCTTCCAAATGCTTCAGATGTATTAATTACTATCTTTTTTCTATGTTTACTTAGGGAAAAAAATCCTCAATTTCCCAAGTATCACATTCTCAACCCAAATAATTTGTCTTTATTTCAGTATTAGCCATAGATAGGGATGGGGGAGGAAAAAATGTGATTTAGCAATATAACTTCAGTATTACATACTTGTTATTGCATGCCTATTATTATAGTCACCAGATAATATGTTAAACTTAGACAAACTTTTGTTTTAATATGTTAAACAAAAAAGGGACAATGCACATACGAAAGGAGAATGTATTAATTTCATAAACTATTAAAAAGTGAACAAAAAATAGAAATATCTCTGAAATTACTTGATAAAATGCTCAAGATTAATACAAACCAAGTATATAAGAGTACAAGAAGTATGTATGCATGTACATCAGAAACAGGGATAATATAGACATTAGAAAACAAATAATCCTAATTTGTCAGCATTGCTTGAAAAATAACAAAAAATATGTTCATTTTTTTAAAGCCCAGTGCAATAAGCCACAGCATTTAATCCGTAGCAGCCAATAAAGAACATATCTGCTCCCGTCACTATACTGACCCCAAACACCACACCTGACTAAAGCTTAGGTAGAACTAGAGACCACCCTCCAGCCCTACCTTTTCAATTGCATCCTTTGTACGATTTCTAGGGAGAGCTATAGATTTGATACATAGTATACAAGAGGAGAATGAAAAAGTTGGCTTAAAAAGCTCAACATTCAGAAAACTAAGATCATGGTATCTGGTCCCATCACTTCATGGGAAATAGATGGGGAAACAGTGGAAACAGTGGCTGACTTGATTTTTCTGGGCTCCAAAATCACTGAAGACGGTGATTGCAGCCATGAAATTAAAAGACGCTTACTTCCCTCCAATGAACACCCAGGATTGATCTCCTTTAGGATGGACTGGTTGGATCTCCTTGCAGTCCAAGGGACTCTCAAGAGTCTTCTCCAGCACACAGTTCAAAAGCATCAATTCTTCGGTGATCAGCTTTCTTCATAGTCCAACTCTCACATCCATACATGACCACGGGAAAAACCATAGCCTTGACTAGACGGACCTTGGTTGGCAAAGTAATGTCTCTGCTTTTTAATATACTATCTAGGTTGGTCATAACTTTCCTTCCAAGAAGTAAGCGTCTTTTAATTTCATGGCTGCAATCAGCATCTGCAGTGATTTTGGAGCCCAAAAAAATAAAGTCTGACACTGTCTCCACTGTTTTTCCATCTATTTCCCATGAAGTGATGGGACCAGATGCCATGATCTTTGTTTTCTGAATGTTGAGCTTCAAGACTGAGCGACTGAACCGAACTGAACTCCTTGGAAGGAAAGTTTTGTCCAACCTAGATAGCATATTAAAAAGCAGAGACATTACTTTGCCAACCAAGGTCCGTCTAGTCAAGGCTATGGTTTTTCCAGTGGTCATGTATGGATGTGAGAGTTGGACTGTGAAGAAAGCTGATCACCGAAGAATTGATGCTTTTGAACTGTGGTCCTGGAGAAGACTCTTGAGAGTCCCTTGTACTGCAAGGAGATCCAACCAGTCCATTCTAAAGGAGACCAGTCCTGGGTGTTCATTGGAAGGACTGATGCTAAAGCTGAAACTCCAATACTTTGGCCACCTCATGCGAAAAGTTGACTCATTGGAAAAGATCCTGCTGCTGGAAGGGATTGGGGGCAGGAGGAGAAGGGGACGACAGAGGATGAGATGGCTGGATGGCATCCCCTGACTCGATGGACATGAGTTTGAGTAAACTCTGGGAGTTGGAGATGGACAGGGAGGCCTGGCGTGCTTCAATTCATGGGGTTGCAAAGAGTCGGACATGACCGAGCGACTGAACTGAACTGAACTGATACAATGTTACCAGGTCAAAGTGTTTGGATTTTATTATGAGGGCAGAGGGAATGACATAATCATAACCCAGGTTTCAGTGAACTGAAAAGATGGAGAAAAAGAGACTGGGGAAAGCAGCCAGGTTAGAAAACTATTTCACCAAACCAGGTGAGATATAATGAAGGCAGAATAGCAGTAAAATGAAGAACAGTAAACAGTGGCTTCCCTGGTGGCTCAGATGGTAAAGCGCCTGCCCGCAACATGGGAGACCCAGGTTCAATCCCTGAGTTGGGAAGATCCTCTGGAGAAGAAAATGGCAACCCACTCCAGTACTCTTGCCTGGAAAATTCCACGGACAGAGAAGCCTTGTAAGCTACAGTTCATGGGGTTGCCAAGAGTCGGACACAACTGAGCGACTTCACTTAAATTTAAAAAAAACAGATTAGGGAGATATTAAAGAGCTGGAATCGGTACAATCTAGTTACCAAAGATGTTGAGGAGAGGAAGAGTTGAAAATGATTCCTTGGTTTCTGGTCTGGTCTGGACAACAAGCACATTCCTTAGATGCAGTCTGGGCTAGGAAATATGAAACGGAAGTTTATCAAGTGGAGAAGTGGATAGAGAAAGTATCATATCGCTTTGCAATCAGCCAATAAAAGAATAAATTTATTCTGTTACAACAAACTATAACTGTGCATCGATGAGATCTAAACTCATTTTTAGAGCTAAGGCCACCAAGGTAAGTAGGTTCAAGAATGAATTCCCACTCAGTGAGTGACATAAACATATTGTAAATTTCCGTTTTCTAATAAAAAATTTTTTAAAAAAATGAATGAATTCCTGAACAGTTCTGGACACACCAAAGCTTCTCAGTGCTGCTCATGATTTAGCAAATATTCATTATCCACTCTAAATTCATAGAAAGGGTTCACATTTCTTCCTTCAAGTCTATTTAAATAGCTAGCAATTTAGTAATAGCTAAAAAATAATCCAGGTGATTTCTTTCAAATGGTAAGTTAAAAGGATATGATGATATATTTGTTCATCCTTACCCCTTAATTACAGAGGTATTAACACTTTAGTTCTTTCAGCTGTAATGAGGACAGTTTAGAGGTAAGTACCAACTCATCACTCAAGAGAAGAAATAACAATACATTCTTGAAGGATCCAAGTTAAAGGGGCCAGGCCAACTACACATGTAACAGGGACTCTTCTCAGGTCCTGACAGCAAAAACAAATAACTACTTGGGGGATGAAAATGCTCTAAAATTGATCATGGTTATATCTACACAACTCCATGAATATTTAAAAACTAGTGAATTGTGTGAGGTGAATTAAAACTCAATAAAGCTGTAATTTTTTTTAAATAAGTGATTTTTTAATCCATCAATAGCAGGTTTTATAAATGCTCTAATTTTACACTAGGCTTTTCAGGCTTACTAGATTTCAAAATAAGCAGGAAACAGAGAAAATGTATATTTTATTGATATTTAGACCTATCATAGTTCAAATAAAATGGAACAGAGCAATTAATTTACTCTAATCTAATAAAACATATAAACAATTCATTTAAAGTATCTGTTTTACCATCAAATGATTGTGTTCATGCAAATACAATCATCGCACAGTCCTTCTAAGCCCATATAGTAGCACCACCTTTTATTGCAGTACTTGATGTAAATTTCATTGTCAAACATATCTGGCTTTAGCAATGTAAACATCAGCTACAAGTAAACTTTAAAAGGTAAAAGTGAATGATACTAATGAATAAATCAAAAGAGCACTGAGCATCATCACATGATAAAATTCAACAAAATATTAGATAATACTGTTTCAATAAGAACTACAACTTAATACAGTTCACGAAATGGAAGCAAAAACAGAAAGTAGTGTGTAAACTCCCAAGAGTTTAAAATACTGAAAGATATAAAACTTACCTCAGAAAAACAAAAGGAAATAACAAAGCATGCAGTGAATATTAAATTTGGTTTAGAAGTTACAAGTCTTTTTACTGCAAAGGCTTTCTAAAATGTACTGTGACGAAACTATTTCTTTTCTATTTCCCTTTACTAAAAAAAAAATCTTTAATCACATAGTTGGGTCCTTTGTGGGAATTTCACATGTTATCAATTATGGAATTGTCACCAAAAAAACTTTCATCTCTATTTTTTTTCAAATGACCAAAAACATTAAATTATCTTCATGAAAATTACCATATATAAACTCAAATAATTCCTAAACAAATCATCATAAAAATAAATCTGCCTTAACAGAGTAAGTACAGAAGAATTGTATGCCTAAGTGCCGAATATCATGGAAAAACATTCAATGAATAGGCAAAAATGTTCACATTTATCATTACTGTTGATGATTTTGTTTACCTTCTGGTTAAAATTAAGAAACAAGTTTTCAAAAAGTCAGAAACATTCAGTGCCACTTTGAATTTGTCTGCAACATACAAATGAGTTACATCCCTGTAGTGCAAGGCAGACTCTATTTTTATTTTTTAACATAATTAAGTTATAAAGACCTCCAATTTCTAAAACCAGTTATAATACTGTGGCAAGGAAAACAAGTTTGTTCGTATTGCTCTTATATTCCAGCTTAATCTACAAACATGAACATTTTTCCAAATGCTGTCTCAAACCACACTAATACAAAAAGAGTCTACAGAGATCTCTCTGTTGATTTCCACAGATTAACTGAAAAGAAGAGAAAAAAAAAAACAAACACTATTTCATCTTCTCAATCTTAGTAAGTTCAGCACATCAAGCAGCACTTGACACAGCAAGTTTTTTCAAGTGATCCATAAACACTTGCAAACTAACATCATCTGTGAGAATCGGTGCTCCAGACTCCTAGAAGAAAAGAGAGATATTTTCTATAATTAAAAATGCAGGATGATAACTTAAAATGTATAAGCAAATGTGTAAAAAAAAAATAGACAAGGAAATCATTTTACGCAGAATAATGTCTATGTTCTTGTATAATAAAGAATCTGACTGGTCTTTGTCCCAGATTCCTGAGAGGGAGACTACATCCTTAGAATTACCTGACAGCAGCATCTTTTATTGGAGAAGGCAATGGCAAGCCACTCCAGTACTCTTGCCTAGAAAATCCCATGGATGGAGGAGCCTGGTAGGCTGCAGTCCGTGGGGTCGCTAAGGGTCGGACACGACTGAGCGAAACTTTTCACTTTCACACATTGGAGAAGGAAATGGCAACCCACTCCAGTGTTCTTGCCTGGAGAATCCCAGGGACGGGGGAGCCTGGTGGGCTTCCGTCTATGGGGTCACACAGAGTCGGACACGACTGAAGTGACTTAGCAGCAGCATCTTTTATTCATGAGCCCTTCAGATCACACTAGAGTTTATGCTGTGAGATGATATGACTCAGGATAGGGACCAGTCACCAGAAAGATCAACCATGTAATTAGATGGCTAGGCTTTAAGAGAGCCTGATCTCCAGGGAGGAAGGGATGGTGCGAGGCGGGAGTGGGGGGTTAGCTTTTCAATCAATCATACAAAACAAAAGCAAAACAACCCTACTGGATACCAAAGCCAAGTGGAGATTCCTATTTGAGGAATAAATACATCAATACATCAGCTGGGAGGGTGACAAACCCCGATTCCATGGGAAAAGAAACTATTATCAGTTTTATGATAAAACTGTAATCATAAATATAGTGCTTTCCTGAGTTCTGTGAGTTGTTCTAGGGAATTTCCAAACCTGACAGGGGGTTGTGGGAACCCATCCTCTTATTCACCCCACCCACCCATCTCCCATCCGACCACTTTCCCTTTCTCACCACCCCCCACACATGAAGTTGTAGCCAGCTGGTTGGAAATGTGGGTAACCTGGGATTCGACTTTCGGCTGGCATCTGAAGTAGGGTAAGTCTTGTTGTGGACCATGTCCTTTAACTTTGGGGGTCTGCACTAACCCCAAGTGGTCAGAGTCAGATTTGTACTGCAATTCATCAACTGGCATTAGAATAGCTCTATATCCAATTTAGTCTTTAAAGTAGTAAAGTGTTAATTTGTCTTGAATGCATTGGTGCTTTTATCTCAACTAAGAAGTAAGCCTCCCTCATTGCTGCCTGTTTACTAAAATAAAATTTCAATTACACATATTTTAGCAGAACTGCCAGCTGGAAAGAAGAGAATTTATATCATGTTTTAAATAAAACACACATATATTTTCATTCAAGTCATTTTCATTGATTCTTGTGGATTTTATGTAATTAACAAGAGTTAGGGGAAATTCCTGACTTCTACTTTAATAAAAACTGTGTTGATGAAATGATCTTAATAATCCAATCCACTAATAATGAAATTTTATTGTAGCAAGAAAGTTTCCTGGAGTATTTTATATCTGGATTTCTAAATTCTTCACCTGATATCCAATTTCTTATTTATAGGTACATATAAAAGTCTAAAATAAGGAAGTTAAGTAATTTTCAGAGGATATCAGCAAATTAGTGGCAAACATGAGATAAGAATTTACAGCTCTTGTCTGGCATAGGCACAGACATGCCATAACCTCTCCTGAATAAAGGAAAATCAATTTTATTATGTTTTCATATGTGAATTCATAAGAACTTGAAAAACTACACAATGAAGGGAGACAAGAGCTCTGGAATTAAGAGCTTAGAGAATGGAGCCAGACAGACTGAGCTCAAGTCCTGGCTCTGCTGCTTACTGCCTGTATGACTTTGAAGAAGTGACTTAACCTCTTTGAGTTTTAGTTTCCTCATTCGTAAAATAGAGATAAGAACAGAACCTATTGCACATGGTTGTTATATTGATTAAATGAGTTAAATTGTGTAAAGCAAATAGAATACCTGACACACGCAGTTGGCCTACAACATTACTATCTATTTTAGAAAATCTATTCTTTTATAGGCTGAAATACTTCTTATTCTACATTCATAGTTAACATAAGAAGTAAGGTATTAAAAATGTGACTTAAACTAGTAATAAGCCAATGGCTCCTTTTTTTTTCTTCCTGTAATTATACCTGATTTTTTTTTCCACTTAACACATTTTCCACTTCAATTCACCCAATCCCAGATCTATTTCTCCTAGTAAAGACAAAATATATATGGGTTTTCTAATTTATATACTGTGACCTTATTTGAAATGATAAATACTAAATGCTCAACTCAATATTATAAAAATTTTCCAGTTGACTGATCTCAATTTTTCAACTGTACCCTTTTTCTCTTTAACATGCACCCAGGATTGGGCAGAAAGGGCCAAGTTTTATATCATTTAGTATATGAAGCACTACAGCATCAGAGGCCTCCAGCACCATCACAGAAGCAGTGTTGCAGTGGTGCCCCCTTCAGGTCATCCATGGATAACACTTACACTGGATTCTTGATTTCTGACAAAAAGAAAACTAAGGTATGAGATTTCATGATTTTTAGCAAAATGCTTGGCTATCATGTTAACGCCCTAAATTTCAGTCATCAATTTAGCTTAATGGTTAAAAATTCAGATTCTGGAGTTATAATGACCTAGGGTCAAATCCAAACCCTTGTCACAGTTTATGTGATTTGGAGAAAGTTACTTAATCTACGTAAGCATCAGTTTCCTCTTCTGAAAAATAAGATTAACAGTACTCACCTCACAAGAGTGTTTTAATAAATAAGAGTTTATGAAAATCTTAGTATAATGACTAAAACAGTGCAGATTCAGATTATTATTATCTATAAAAATATTAACATAATTTCTCTTATAAAAGTCATATGTCAAGAAAAACCTTAAGCTCTTGGTTTCTTTCTTACTTCTAATTATCACATTTATTTAATTTTGACATTTCAAACAGCATTACAAAAAAGGGATGCTTTCAAATTTAACAAAATACAAAGACTGAGAAACACTGATTTAAATACATCAGGCCAAAATTTCATTGTTTTTAGACACATGAACTAATTCAACACAGACTGAAAGATCTTTCAAATAGTTTGGAACCGATCTAAAAGGAGTTGTTCGTTTTGTTTTCATAAGATTCTATTCATAAAAGATAGGATCAAATGCCAGCTTCCCCCAAAGGTATAATTGGAACAAATTCTTAAATTCTCCTAAACCAGATGCATTTCTGGAAAGACTATTATATTTTCTAAAATGTAATAATGAGAAGAAATACAAACTGCTTTTAACTGCCTCTTTGAGGAAAAAACTTTATAAAATAACCTAAGGAGAGACAGACCTGATAACATAATTAAAATCACCATATGGTATAAGGATATAATTTAACTGAAAGATCGCAAATATTTAAACAAGGTTTTATCAAATGAATAAAAAGAACTCATTTAATAACAACTAAGCATATTTAAGTTTCTCCAAAGACGATGGCTTTCAAAATTGAATAGATGGATGGGTGGATGGATAAATGAATGAGTGAATAAGATAAACAATATACATGTTTGTTCCTTGGCCTGGGATTTCCTTCTCCATCATACTCACCCAATGAAATGATCTCCCTCCTTCAGGGTCTGGCTTAAAATATTAGGACTCTTATTTATGCCTCTAATGTTCCTATCTCCAGGCAGTAATAATTAAGTTTCAGTTTAATTATTATAGGTTATATTATTATAGGTTTTCTTTCCTATCTTAAATATCTTTAGAGAGAGACTGTTTTCTCCAAAGATAACAAGGAAAACTAATAACTAATATTTACTTAGTATTACTGGGCATATCAAGTATGTGTCATTAAACTCTATAATAGATAAGGAAAAGAAGGCATAGGGAAGTTTAGTAACTTGCAGAATTTTCAACTACCAGCCCAGAGTGACACATGGATTGATGCCTATCCACCTCAATTCACCCAATCCCAGATCTATTTCTCCTAGATGAGACAAAATATATAAGGGTTTTCTAATTTATATACTGTGATCTTATTTGAAATGATAAATACTAATGCTCAACTCAATCTTATAAAAAATTTCCAGTTGATTGATCTCAATTTTTCAACTGTACCCCTTTTCTCTTTAAAAATACATCCATGATGGTTTACCACCTCAATTCGCCCATAGGTTATAATGATATAACCTATAATAATTAAACTGGAACTTAATTATTACTGCCTAGAAATAGGAACATTAGAGGCATAAACAAGAGCCCTAACATTTAAGCCAGCTCAACAGGTTCTTTATAAGCCTTCCATCTACATCTCCACATTGTAATTTAAATCCCCCCAAACAAAGAACAAGTCATTATTTCCAAGAACTAAACCATGCTTTCTTAATGCAGAAATTCAGCCACAAGGAGATATGTTTTATTTGGACTTCATAACGTGAGCTCACAACACTTTGTTAATTGAATTACGTGAATACCAACAGTCATCTGGAGCGGAGGAACAACTACTCCCTTTAGAAAAAGATCTGTGGAGATGTATAGAACAGTCTTTGGGACTCTATGGGAGAGGGTGAGGGTGGGATGATTTGGGAGAATGGCATTGAAACACGTATGTTGTCATATGTGAAACGAATCACTAGTTCAGGGTCAATGCATGTTATAGGATGCTTGGGGCTGGCATGCGGGGATGACCCAGAGGGAGGATAAAGGGAGGAGGGAGGTGGGAGGGGGGTTCAGGAGGGGGAACTTACGTAAAGCCGGGGCAAATTCATATCAATGTATGGCAAAACCAACCAATATAATATTGTAAAATAAAAAAAAGAAAAAGAAAAAGATCTGTGGACCCTCCCCATAAACCCTAGTCTGCCAAGCCCCCTGCCCTCAGGCACTGCTGTCTGAAGCTGAGACTGACAGGGCCTCTCACATGCAGCCAGTTTCACTCATTTGTTCTCGCAGTCCCTACGGACAATTGATAAATGACCCCTGATGAATACTGTTTTAAAGTATCCATTAACTTCCCCTTCATAGGGATTATTCACTATTTTCATTAACTCTATTTATTGGTGCTACATTTTCTATATTCTTGTGATTTTCTTTTCTTAAATAAGTTCCTCTTAACTTGTGGGATCCAGAACCAAAACCAATACTCAACTGACTAAAGTACAAAAGAAAGGCTAACTCAAGGCCATCCTCTAGTCCAAAGTTCCACATCACAGTATTATACTTGACTTTTTGTCTCCCCCCATCCCCCACCAAGTGGAAGACGGTGAGGGATGATATTGAAAATCTATATGTACATGTATTATGAGGAGACAAATTTTTCTCACACGTGCTATGTACCCTTTGAACAATTTCCAGGAGTGAGTTCCTTTCCGTGCTATAAAAAAAACCTCCTCACTTTTCAGAACTTTTAGACCATGGACTCAATTTATCTATCTATATCACAAAAGCTTCTTAACTCCTAAAGCATCTCCACAGACTCCCCTACTCTAATCTCTATTCTCCTGTCCAGATGTATTATAGTCAATATGTGCTAATGTTTAAGGTACTGTGGAAAGTAAAAAATGAAAGTGACACAGTTATAACCCTCAAGTAATTTATATTCTAACAGGAAAAATAAGTGCCTTCAGAAATGGATGGGGAAAGAGAGGGGGAATGAAGGGTCAGGGATATTCCACAATATCCAGACATACAATCACTGAAAAAGTTTCATGGCGTCAGTAAACTTCTAAATCTGAGCCTTGAGGGATGGCTGCTATGTGTAACAAGCGGTGACAGGGGCAAGTTACATGCTCAGTATACTCAGAGTGCAAATAGGAAGACCAGTTTGATTAAAAAGACTAAACAGTAGCTAAAAGTGGGCAAAGCTATGTGGATCACACTACAAAGGACCCTCAATAGCAATACAGAGCTTTCAGTAACTCAGTAGGGGGTTATTAAAGATTTCCAAGCAGTGCTTTGACTTAGAACTGCTTTAGGGAGACCACTCTGACCAGTGCCAAAATGGGAGGAAGCGGCTGAAGTGGTGCCAGCAGGTAATTCCAACAGTCTATGTGAACAGTAACAAGTGCCTAACCTTGATTAGCGATGGGGAAAGGAGGGAATGGCCGGGGAAAATAAGTCAGTAATTAGGGGCAGAGGGAAAAAATGTACATGACTAAAGTTCCAAGCCCTGGCCAATGAGAGAATGGTAGGCTTCTCTGTAAAAATACCTGCAAGTCAGTAAGTGCAAGATGGTGTGAAAGAGCTCCAGCTGGGGCATGCTGCTTATGAAATGTCTACAGGAAACTCAAGTGCTCTGCACCTGGTGGTTATAAACTCCAGTCTGCAGGTCACTGTGAAGCCAAAGCAAAGAGTCTAACTTACAAGTTAGATTCAAATGGAAGCTGAAGCCACAGGAATGGATACAATCACCCAGAAAAAATTCTCTAAAATGTAGAGAATTCAAGGCAAACTTTTGAGGCACCTCTATTTTCAAAGGGCTTCCCTCATAGCTCAGTTGGTAAAGAATCTGCCTGCAATGCAGGAGACCCTGGTTTGATTCCTGGGTTGGGAAGTTCCCCTGGAGAAGGGATAGGCTACCCACTCCAGTATTCTTGGGCTTCCCTTGTGGCTCAGCTGGTAAAAGAATCTGTCTGCAATGTGGGAGACCTGAGTTCGATCCCTGAGTTGAGAAGATCCCCTGGAGAAGGGAAAAGCTACCCACTTCGGTATTCTGACCTGGAGAATTCCATGGACTGTATAGTCCATGGGATTGCAAAGAGTCGGACACGACTGAGCAACTTTCACTCACTCACTCACTATATTCAAAGAAAAGGGCGTGAATTCCAATTATTGCTTTATTTCTCTTCTAACCAGCCTGGGCCCCATAGTCAGTTGTCTAACAATGCTCTCAAATATTCCACTCTCTTTGCTGTGTCCATCTGTCTTACCTCTAGTTCTAAATTAGCCCCAGTTCTTTCATCGTTGATGCAATGCCTAACCAAACAGCATGGCTAAAGAACAGTATAGAACCATGTTCAAGAAATTGTAAGTAAATAAAATGAACCCTTATCACTGCTGTAAGTCTTTTATTCATCCTCTATTGCTTTCTTATATTCCTTATAGCTGTTTTTAACCTATTCTAGTCCTTAACCCCAGCATTTCTCACTCTAGCAAATAATCTATTACTGAAAAGAAACTGGCTTCTCCAATGAGAGTTTTTCTCTCCACCTCAAAATCTTTCTGTCTTCACCCTTCTTCTCACTCTGCTTTTGCAGAAAGAAATATCCTGCCTCCCTACCAGTGCTTAAACTCCACACAATGTGATCACACTGTCTCCTTCTGAGGATCTTAAACATCCATACACTGTTCTGTGTCTCCCCAACATTAGCTCCTTACACTTAGTCTACAAATAAGTTTTGTGCCCGTACTCTAATAACAATCATCCTTCTACTATTCATTCAGGCTAAATTTGCAAAAGAATCATTTACACTTAATGACCTCCACTTCTTCACCACTCGTTAATTCTTTAACAATCTATCCTCTACACAATGACTACATTAAAACTGCTTAGCAAGGGCACAAATAACCCCCTAGTCCTCAAATCAAGTATCTGCAGCATCTCAGTACTTGTTACTCCCTTTTTCTTCCTTCTATAAAGCTCTCCCTCACCACTTAAGGGAGAAGGCAATGGCAAGCCACTCCAGTACTCTTGCCTAGAAAATCCCATGGATGGAGGAGCCTGGTAGGCTGCAGTCTGTGGGGTCGCTAAGGGTCAGACGTGACTGACTGACCTCACTTTCACTTTTCACTTTCACACATTGGAGAAGGAAATGGCAACCCACTCCAGTGTTCTTGCCTGGAGAATCCCAGGGACGGGGGAGTCTGGTGGGCTTCCGTCTATGGGGTCAACACAGAGTCGGACACGACTGAAGTGACTTAGCAGCAGCAGCACCACTTAAGACATGGTGTTCCTCTCATTTCCCTTCCACTCCTCTGATTACATATAAAATACTCCTACTTCCTACTGTACTTCCTCAAGGTTCTATCTCATCCTTCCTTTGCCTCTGTAGTCTCTCCTTGGACAACTATCCACCGTGATGGCTTTAAGTATCACTTTTCTAATCCTTGCCCTGACCACCAAACCCAAAGTTTCAACAGCCTACTCATTTGGGCATCTAGATGGTATCTCAAACTCAAGGTCTAAAACGTTTTCTTTTCACTCCTTCTTACTGGCACATGCTCTCCTTAGTTACCCAGGTTCAGAACGCCTTACTTCCTTGTTCTCCCTCAACTACTTTTCAAAAATTCAAACCTTGGAAAAAAAGTACAATGAATACCAACATAGCGCTAAACTTAAAATCAGTGATGACCCTTTTGTCACATTTTATGTTTGTATCTATTTTTCCTTTTCTTTTTCTTCTTGTTGAATCATTTTTTCAAGTTGAAGACATCACAATATTTTATCCCCGAACACTTTAGGATATATCTCCCAAGATCAAGGACAATCGCCTCCATAACCACAACACCATTATTACTCTTAAGAAATTTATTACTATACTAGTATCTGACTTACAGTCTATATATTTCACAGATCATCCCAATTATGTTCTTTGTAAGCTGTTTGCTCTAATCCAGAATCCAATCAGAATTCAGATTTTGGATACAGCTGTCTGGCCCTGGAGTAAGTTTTACTTTCCTGCAACTGCTAATCAAATCTCACTGAGTCTCCTCTCAAAATATAACTCAAATCTATTCCTTTTCACCATCTCATCTTCTTTCTCTCTCACTTGGATTACTTCAGCAGGAACAGTTCCAACTTACAGACTGCTTCCAATTAATCTTAAGATTAAACTATATTATCCAAGAGTCAAAATTGGCCCTCTGGCCAAAAACCTTCAATGGCATTCCATAACTTAGCAAATAAAAACTCAGCTCCTCAGTCCTCAGCCTGGTATTCAAGAGCCTCCATAACTGACTGCACAATTACATTTCCAGTTTATTGTTCTACTATTCATCCTGACATATACTCTTTATCTTAGTCCATACTGTCGTCTACCTAGAATTCCGTTCCTCACACAATTTGAACTATGGTGCTGGAGAAGACTCTTGAGAGTCCCTTGGACTGCAAGGAGATCCAACCAGTCCATTCTAAAGGAGATCAATCCTGGGTGTTCACTGGAAGGACTGATGCAAAGAGCTGAAACTGCAATACTTCGGCCACCTTATGCGACGAGTTGACTCACTGGAAAAGAGTCTGATGCTGGGAGCGATTGGGGGTGGGAGGAGATGGGGACGACGGAGAATGAGATGGCTGGATGGCATCACCGACTCTGTGGACATGAGTCTGAGTGAACTCCGGGAGTTGGTGATGGAAAAGGGAGGCCTGGCGTGCTGTGATTCATGGGGTCGCGGAGAGTCGGACACGACTGAGACTGAGCGACTGAACTGAACTGAAGCACTCGAAAGGAAATATCTCTTCTGCTGCCATCACGTGACCCTTTCCCTCCTTCTCCTCTATTCCCCCGTAACACTTTAAATTTTCCTAAAAGCACACAACTCAATCTGCCTTGTATTTTTAACGACTTAGGTATGTGTTTTATTTCTAATACTAGACTACAAGCTCTTCAAAGGCAGGGATGATAGCTGGGATCCTGAAGTAACCAATATAGAGTTCTGCAGATTGGACACTTGATAAGTGGTGATATAGTTTATTAAGAGGTAGAATTTCTACCAAATTAAAATATATTAATAATGATGTCCAGGCCTCCAGGCTCTCTTGTTCAACCACAATCCCTGACCACTCCCAGAGTGCTGTGGCCTTTTGTGGTTCACAGCCTAGCATTAAGTCTGAATTATCAACTTCTAGTTCATTTACTATACACTTTATTGCTTTTCGTCTCAAGGGAAACATGTTAAGCTTGAAATATGAAAGGGTTCTATATATTTGATATAATCACTTCTGTATTTTCTGTGGTGCCACCAAATGCTAATTCTATTTTCACCTCCTTTTTTTTATTACGTTTCCAATAGAAACCATTACCAAAAACAAAGGCAAAAAAAAGTAGCTTTCACTAAAATAATGAACTATAAAAAACACGAAGAAATAATTTCCATGATAACACTTACCTGTCCCCAGGCATACATATTATTATGAGTCTGTGAGGGGTTAACTTTTGAAAGCAGGAAACGAGCCTTAAAAGCAAAAAAGAAATAATATTATCCATCAAAGATAAGATTTTGTCAATAGAGGCTAAACAAATACATTATGCCATATAAAATCAATTCTATTTAATATAGTTTCACAAAACTAATTTTATTAAAATGAAACTTTAAAAAAATGAGATAAATCGTTTAAATATGTAGACCACTATATTTTACAAGCAAGGGATGACCTCTCCAAATCATACATACATAATAACATTTACAGTAACAAATACAAATGTAGAATTCAAAACGGCATATAAAGAATATATGTGCAACAATTATGGCAAAGTTATTGTGACATTCACCAAACACCTGGTCTGAAACATCAACAAAGGTTCAAAGTCTCCAAAGATTCAAAGTCTCTACATGTTCTTTCACTTTAAACAATGACTCTCAAATTTTCAAACTATAGGCTATTTCATGAGAGCACTTGCCCAACATTTTGCCCATCTATCCACTATGCCTTATCATCATGAAATAATAACCAGAATGAAACAGGAATATAGCACTACATGTAGTGAGACATCAGTGAGAGAACAATTCATAAATTATTATTTCACATTAACAGGACAAGACAGTCCTATCATTTGAAATTTAGTACCATACAAAATCTTTTTCTACTACTAAAGAACATCTGGATTCAAATCCTAATTCCTCCATTTACAGTTTTCCTTGGCCACAAGTAACCTAAGTCTCAGTTTTGTTACCCATAAAATGGAAACAATAATAGGACTGCTAGAGAATCAAATGAGAGAAGTTATAGAAAGTGTTATCAGCTTTGCAAATTCTCAATAGGGTATAGTAGCTTCTATTATCGGAGAAGGCAATGGCAAGCCACTCCAGTACTCTTGCCTAGAAAATCCCATGGATGGAGGAGCCTGGTAGGCTGCAGTCCGTGGGGTCGCTATGGGTCGGACACGACTGAGCGATTTCACTTTCACTTTTCACTTTCACACATTGGAGAAGGAAATGGCAACCCACTCCAGTGTTCTTGCCTGGAGAATCCCAGGGACAGGGGAGGCTGGTGGGCTTCCGTCTATGGGGTCACACAGAGTCGGACACGACTGAAGTGACTTAGCAGCAGCAGCAGCAGCTTCTATTATAAATACAGTAAAACCCTAATAGTAATTGCTATCATTTCTGAATAATAGTTACTGATATCTACTACCTACTTTGTAATACTGTACTAGGCACTAGGGATACATCAATAAACAAAGCAAGGTCTGTACTTTCTAGGAACAAGTGAAAAAAAACTTACAATAACCTATAATTAATTTATATACCTCTAATAAGAATTAAAAGGCTGCAGTAAAAGTGATTCAAGAGTTGGGCTTTCCCAGTGGCTCAATGGTAATGAATCTACCTGCCAGTGCAGGAGACACAGGTTCAATCCCCAGTTTGGGAAGATCCCACACGCCACAGAGCAACTAAGCCCGTGTGTACTACTGAGACTGTGCTCTAAAACGTGGGAGCCACAACTACTAAACCCATGTGCCACAACCACTACAGCCTCCTCACCCTAGAGCCCATGCTCCACAACAAGAGAAGCCCCCTCGATGAGAAGCCTGAGCACCAGAACTACAGAGTAGGACCCGCTCACCACAACTAGAGAAAAGCCTGTGTAGCAACAAAGACCCAGCGTGGCCAAGAATAATAAATAAAAAAATGGAAAAAACAGAAAAAAAAATGAGTGTATGTTATGGGGTCCTAACTGAGTCTTCTGTAAGGCTAAAAAGGGCTATATGTATATGTACCTTATTTAACCCTCATAACCCTAAAAATTACACACCTTTGTATAATGCCATAATGCTTTCCTATTACATGATATTTTCTAGAAAAGTGAAATCACAGAACGAGGAAAACAAAAATTATGTTACCACAAACTTCATATTCATAGACTTTGTCAGTAAGCAAAGAGATCTGAGAAAAGTACACTAAGTTATTTCCTAAGTTGTTCATATCTACTTGCTCAACTAAAGCTGGCATATCACCAAAACACCACCCTGGCTCTTTACTAGAAGTGAGCTGGAGGAAGAAGATGGGAGAAACCACCACCTGTAGTCAGCTAGTCAATGATCTTACTGTTCTGCTCTCAAAACTAAGGCAAGAAGAAAGCACACCTTCCTCTGGAAACCATCTGCCCATCTCTTTCCTTTTCATTTGCCTGGTGAAGCAGTCTATTCAAACTAACATCAGAAGGCAAATAGGAACAACTTATTGTAAAATCAGCAACACACATGCAAACAGATGAAGAATATTACCTGACTACCCCCATGTTCAGTGTCAATGTATCTCGGCATTGGAAACCTGGAGTGAAGGATTTCCTGGGCATCATCCACTGGGGCTTGCAGAAGGTGGCGGAAATTTTCATATTCTGGCATGTCCTGGTATCCTGACTTGCGCCACTGAGCTATGGTCTAATTTTAAAACAATTAAAGGAATTATTACTTTTTTTCTTGCCTAACCAAAAAAATTTTTTTCAAATGAAACAATCATCAGAAAATAAGAAAATCATAGAATATTATCCCATTTAAAGTTACTAAATTTTTAAGTTACAATACTAATTTCAGTATTCATGAGTAAACAGATGCAAAATTAGGATATTTCTTCTTTAAAAGTAAAAAGAAATAATAATGAAGAAATATTTTAAAAGCACTACACTTATCATATTAAAGTTAGCTCAAAGGTATCGCTGGGCTTCCCAGGTGGCTCAGTGGTAAAGAATCCACAAATCAATGCAGGAGACAAGGGTTCACTCCCTGCGTCAGGAAGATCCCATGGAGAAGGAAACAGCAACTCACTCTAGAATTGTTGCCTGGAGAATTCCAAGGACAGAGGAGCCTGGTGGGCTATAGGCCATGGGGTCGCAAAGAGTGGGACATGACTTAGCGACTGAACAACAACAACAAAAAGGTATCTACCTAAGCTTATGATAAATAAAGGGGATTTCTGGTACAGAAGATTTCCTAGAGACTTCAAAGTTAATTACCTCTTATTATAAATCTTTACCAATGGAGTTACAGTCTCACAAGATACATAAAAGTAAAAACTTTAATAACAGCAATAATATTATAAAGATAATATACCTATAAAAGAGCATCTGAATCAATATTTTTAACATAAAAATATTGATTTTATTAATCAACTTTTATTAAGGTAAATGACTCCAAAACACCATTTAAGTAAATCCAAAGATTTAACCTGGCTTGATTTCTAAGTTAATTGAATCAATCAATGCATATCTTTATATCTCTATATTTAACAGAAGAATAGTCATCTGAATTTCTGATTTCTCATTTATGCATGTTAACGAGCTATTTGAAGAAATGAAACTACCGGAAGACAAAAGAAATAATCAAAAATCTAGCTCTGTCCCAGAGCTAGTATCACAGGCATTATTCTTAAAAGTTAAATAGCTCTAGTAACTGGTATCAATTAAAAATAATAATCAATAGGTCTTTAAAAGTCCCAGATACTTAAAGTGATATTTTGAATAAGATCTTCCCTGAGTGCATGCGTGCCAAGTCACTTCAGTGGCATCTGACTCTTAGCAACCTTACGGACTGCAGACCACCAGGCTCCTCTGTCCATGGGATTCTCCAGGCAAGAATACTGGAGTGGATTGCTTTGCCTTCCTCCAGGGCATCTTCCTAATCCAGGGATCGAACCCTGGGTTATGTCTCATGTCTCCTGCACTGGCAGATGGGTTCTTTACCCCTAGCGCCACCTAGAAAGCCCCTTCCCTATTAGAGTGCAAATCTAAAATCATTAACAGTTATAACACTGGAAAAATATATCTGCACAAATTACCTGAATACTAGACTATAAGCTTGAGTATAAGTTTATGAAAAAGGAGATCTGTATCTCTCAAAGCACCTAGATTTCAGTGCTTTCTTACAGACAGGAAGCACTTAAATACTGCCTGAATGAATAAATAGAGGAATCAATAGAGTTATGCTAAATAATGATAATAATTTAAGCTAAATAAATGATATAATTTAAGCTAAATAATAACTAGCTTAAACTCAACTGCTACTCAAAGAGTCTGCTCTCGTCAATCATTTACCAGTCCAATTAAGTTACAAATTTTAATTAGCTTGTGCTTTAAATGAATCTTTAAGATCAACTGAAATTTTTTTTTACTTGAAATATTTCATGTGGAATATTTGAGGGGTGGGGATGGGGTCTGTGTTGGGTTTTAGCTGCACCATGCAGGCTCCCGCTCCCTCACCAGGGATAAAACCTAGGCCCCCTGCATTGGGAGTATGGAGTCTTAACCTCTGGACCACCAGGGAGTCCCAGAATATTTTTTAAATGGATACATGAAATAATAAAAAGGAAAGCCTGTCTACTGACTTTTCCCTTCTCAGTGTCTTCAGGTAAAAACCAAAAGTATGATATGCTCACTCTAACTTTCACAGCTATGCTTTGTATAAAATTCATTTCTCCGATTATGTGCAGACAGACAAAATAATCACAGACAGGTCAACTGCAAATTAAGTCTAAAAATTCACAAAAGGAAAAATCACATTTTACACATAACTTAATAAAAGTGGAAATAAAGTTTATCATAGAGGAGACACTAGTCATATAGTAAAGGGAGGAAAGCTTCTAGCAATACGAATTAAAAGACTTTATTGAAACTACATGCATAGCATGTAGTTAAACACAAGGGACTCTTACCTCACCATGATAAATCAAAATCTGGAAAAACGTGTCCATGAGGAGAATACGATCTGCAAGAATGCTGCTGCTATCAAGAAGAACCGGCTGATGTGAGGATAATAATGAAATAGGAGGAAGGAAAAATTAATTACTTAAAAATACAAAATTTATCTTTTTAGGATATTTTTAAATGTTTAAAATGTATTATCTTACTACTTAAAACGTCTTGCTATTATGAATTCTTAAAGGATGTTTCAATATAATTTTCTGAGGAATCGCTAAACTGAAATAACAATTGAAAATGAGTCTAGTCAAGAGGAAATCAGAGATGACTCCTAAGTCTGATGGTGTGCGGCATCCCTGAGAGGGGAAAGGCTTGGGACAGAGAAAATTTGGAGACAGAAACACAGTTCTGAATATGAAATAGAAGGAAGTGACCTGAACTGACATAAATTTGGGTATTACATGCATGAAGATGGCGATTAGAGCTATGTGATTAGATTGCACTGCTTCAAGGGAATCTAGAGAAGCCAGAGATTGAGCCCGGAGCACACCAACATTTAGAGTTCAGAAAGGGAGAAGCCAGCAGGGGCAGTCTGAGAAGGAACAGGAAAGTGAGGAAGAGGAAAACCATTAGGTGCTGTAGGCGTTGGAGAAGCCTAGAGCAAAAGATTTTCAAGGAGAGTCCTCACTGGGTAAATGTTGCTGTGAGTTCCAGCAAGATGAGGGCTTGGTGGCCTTGGTAAGAGTTGTTTCAGAATAATCTCAGGGACAAGAGTCTGACTAATATAGGTTGAGAAGAGAATGTAACGTGGGAACATATAGACAACAAGTAACTCTTTGCGTTTAGCTGTGACTGGGACGAGAGCAATGAGGCGGCAATTAGAGACAATGTGAAGTCCAGGGGCTTTTGTTTAACAGGAGTGACACTAAGGTTTCTACGTTAATGAGAATGATCGTGATGAGAGAAGTGACAATGCAGAAGAGAAAGAGGATAACTTCAAATGCAAAACCTTAAGAAATGAATGGGATTCATGGATTAAATGGAGAGTTTGAAATCTGACAGGAGCAGGCAGTGGGATTCCATTTCTCTTCTAAACACTTTTTGACATTTTCCAGATGTTTACAACTTACATATATTACAATGAAATTTTTTTAAAAACAAGGTATTTCTAAAACTTACTTTCCTCATTGAAACAACTATGAGATCAAATGTATAGCTAGACCAATTAAAAATGCATTTTCTAGAAAAGTAAAAACTATGACCAATCACTTTAAAAAATAGCAACAAAATATAACTTTTTACCCACTATTTTTTTACAAAAGTGAATAAAGGCAGCATTAGAGATCATTAACCAATAGATATCATATTCTCTTTATACTGATCCTTCCTAAAGTTATTATTGTCAAATAGTCACTACATACTTTTAAGTAAACAAATTGTTTTAATCATGAAAAACTATCTATTTGAAAATAGGTTAAAATAATTGGGACAGTTTGCTAAGAAGGCAAAATTGATAGTTTTATCATTTTTCTGAGTATATATCTTTATAGTCAACTGTATCTTATGTTCCAAAAGTCTATAGGAGAATGGGACTGTATTAAAACAAGAGGTTTTGTTTATACAGAATGCCCTAATTGTCAGACACTAAACTCTGGAATACAGTTTCTAGAACTGTCATCACCTGCAGACATTGGTAAAGACATAAGACTAGTCATGAGCCCTATAGGATTTTTATCAACCAAATGACTAGACAAAATGATCTTTAAAAAGTCTGTTAAAAAATTTTTTTAAATAAATAAAAAGTCTCTTATAGCTGTTTATTTTTTTAATAATTTCCTAATATAGCCTTGCATTTTATCTAGCATATAGTAAGCACTCATAAATATTGAGTATATATGAATAACAAGAAAGTCATGCTTGAATTAAATTCTCACATCTAATAATTATATTTCAAGAAAAACCTAGTTGTTTTACTTTAATAGCACACAGCACAGTAACAAAACCAATTTCTTTTTCTACCCCTCTTACCTCTGGTGGTCCACTAAAAGAATAAGCGTACAGAATAGGCTGAATCATGATGAGAGACTGGGTCAAGTCTTGACGCATAAAGTGGTGACGATAATATGAACTCTCATCAGGACTATTGTTAAAAACTTGCAAGAAAGGAGATCTTCTTAAATGAAACATAAACTATAGGATAAAACATGCGAGATAGCTTTTACTGATTTTAATACGGCTACAGAAGCTTACTACTATGAACACATTTGATTACAACCATTAATACAAAAAAAAACTTACAATAAGAACATTCTAAATTGTATTTCTCAGAATCTTACCCATGATAATCATCAGTTACTTAAAAATTCAATTCAACAGCAACTAAAAAGCAAAAGAGATGACTCAAAAGAAAAACAAGACTAGGGACAAAAACCCCTTGTTTGTATCTAAGTCAAATATTTAGACTAAGGGCTTCCCTGGTGCCTCAGTGGTAAAGAATCCACCTGCCAATGCAGGAGACACAGTTTCAATCCCTGGGATGGAAGATCCCCTGGAGAAGGAAATGGCAACGCACTCCAGTATTCTTGACTGGAAAATTCCAAGGACAGAGGAGTCTGGCGAGCTACAATCCATCGGGTCACAAAAGAGTCGGACACGACTTAGTGACTAAACAATAATAACTTAGACTAATGCCCTCAATTCCCTTACTGTTTTCTGATATGAAGTGAGAATTCTCAAAACACAAAGGGTTGCCTCCCTTAAGACAAGTGAGTGAGTGACAGTCACTTAGCTGTGCCTGACTCTTTTCGACCCCATGGACTATATATATATAGCCTGCCAGGCTCCTCTGTCCATGGAATTCTCCAAGCAAGAATACTGCCATTAAGACAAGTAGACTCTGCCTTATTCTAATTCTCCAAAATCTCAACCAGAGACTTGGGGAAGTCTCCCCCTATAAACATGGAGTTTCTAGGTTACAGATCAATAAAATATTTTCAAAAAATAAGAGTATGTCTGAAAAGAAGGTCGAAGCTTTAAACAAAGTTTTTTTGAGAAGCAAAAATTTGAATTTCCATATCTCAATATTAATCATCCTTCCAGGTTAAGGTAAAATAAAATACCACTTCTTCCATAAAGATATACCAAATAAGAAGGATTCTTTAAAGTTTCCTTTAAATATTGTGTCTCTCTTGTAGTGTTGTATCTCACTTTCTTTTCTGCATTGTTTACATATATTTCAGATATCACCCTTCAAAATGAAAGCTCCTTGAAAACAGAATCCATGTCAACCATCTTTATTCTCCTAAATTACTTGCACTTCATATATACTCAGTTGAATAAATATTATCTCTATTACTCGTCATATAAACCTACACTTTTGAGAATATCGACCAAAACAACAGACAGACTCCACTATCCAAGTAGAAAGGTTCTGTAAGATAAAGGTTCCTTTCTATTTATCGGGATGTCTCCATAAAGTTGTCCTCGGGCAACGATACCATAAGACTAGCAGATTCTTAAAATTACTTCCTTTCAGCAGTACTGCAATTAGTTAGATCCCTTTTATCAGATGGAAAGCTAATCTGCTTCATACCAAATTGTGCCCCCCGATAAGGTTCTGATGTAAATTTCTACTCACCACAAATAAATGCTATATGCAAGGTTATCATAAAAATACTACTTACTTTTCACTAACTATTCAACCATAATACTATTTTCTTAGCTATCTCAAAATTTAAAACCTAACCAAAAGAATAATCCTGTAAGATAAGTAATAAAAGACAACAGGAAAAGTGAGACCCAACGCTACTGCCAACACTAAGAACACAGATCTTTTGTCTACTCACCTGTGGATAAAGGGAGAAAGTTTCTGAAAATCTGAAGGAACTTGGATCATCTTTGTGATACTCGCCAAACTTCTGACACTAAATAAAATAAAACTTGTTAGTAATATATTCTCTGGCACAGAGCTAAAACTTCTGCCTATGTGTTTTCTATTTTTAAAAAGTTATTCTCTTTAGAAGGCAGATACTTGACACAGGATAAAACTGGGATATTATTTATAGACTTACCAAGAGAATGATTGCAAAAAAAGACAGAAATTTGAATTTTGGAAGCAAAGAATACATTTGCTTCAGTGCAGAACAACTCATCTTAAAAATGTTTGAATTTTTTTTAAACTAAGTGTCTCTGATAGCAAATAAAGAGCTCTGGGTGATGGCCCAAAGAACTCAATATGTGCTCCCTAAGACCCTACCTGAAAAAGATGACAGTCTACAGACAGAAAGATGTACTGTCAAGATACCATAGTGACTCTAAAGGCAAAATGATGGTATAAAATTGGGTACACTCGAAAAAATACCAAAAAGAAAGAGCTACAGAGGAAAAGAAAATCAAGATCAACAGGTAAACCAGTAAAGAAAGAACACAAAGGCAGAAACTAAAGGGCAATAAAGGAGACACATATTCTGCTGCTGCTAAGTCGCTTCAGTCGTGTCCAACTCTGTACGACCCCACAGACAGCAGCCCACCAGGCTCTGCCGTTCCTGGGATTCTCCAGGCAAGAACACTGGAGTGGGTTACCATTTCCTTCTCCAATGCATGAAAGTGAAAAGTGAAAGGGAAGTCGCTCAGTCGTGTCTGACTCTTTGTGACCCCATGGACTACAGCCTACAAGGCTCTTCCATCCATGGGATTTTCCAGCCAAGAGTACTAGAGTGGGGCGCCATTGTCTTCTCCGAAACCCTCCATGATAATATAACAAAAGGCATCAAAATAACTGAGATAATCCACAGGAGAAAGTGCTCAGCACAATGGCTGACACTAAGCAATCAGTAAATGGTAGCTTCCTCTTTGTTCTTCAGCAAAGTCTCTGACCTGAAAAGTTTCTATAGTACTTATGTAACTGGTCTACTTCCTGGCAACATCTATCAGTACTGCATATGATCAAGAGCAAAAATAACAAGCAAAAAGTAACAAAAGGTTCACTGCTGAAAGTCATGTGCCATAAAGAGCACATAAAAGGCATAATTGGTTTGATCACATTTTTGGCTTTCAGGAAAAATCATTTCAGAACCACAGCTATCCAAAGGATAAAAAAGCTGCAGGTGAAGCACTAATCCTTAAAAAATAGATCTTGGTATGTGGGAATAAGAGTCTTTCTGACATCAATGTGCCCTAACATTTCACTGATGAAACTTATAGATTAGGATAATAATTTTCACTGTCCAATATGAAAGCCACTAGCTTTGATAAATTTAAATTAATTAAAATTAAATTAAAATCCAGCTTCTCAGTTGCACTAGCCGTATTTCAAGTACTCCACAGCCACATGTCCGTAGTAGTTCCATAATGAACAGTGCCAATAACAGAACATTTCTGCCATTGTAGAAAGTTCTCCTGGAAGGACTGGTCTAACATATAAAATATACTTGAGATCTAGAACATCAAACACATTGAAAAGATTCTTCAGAAAAGCCAGTATGTCACACATCATTTGATTTTATTATAAGATCAGTAACTTTTTCACGTTTATCATTTTCATTTTTATTGGTCACTGCATTCCTTCTTTTGCTAATTCCTTGTCCATGATCTTTGTTTATCTTTTACCCAAATACTACTGATTTGCAACAGCTCTCATACATGAAAATTTTCACATTTTGCCATACATGTAAAAATGTTGGTAATAATTGCACTAATGGTATTTTTACCACACATACTATTATTTCATTTTAATGTAATACATTTTTAATATTTTTATTTAATGGCTCCTGATTATATTTTCATATTTAAAGTCCTTTTTCATCCAGAGGTTAAATACATATTATCTTATTTTTTATAAATATTGCCTATGCCACAGATAACAATATAAATTTTGTATAATATACACATACATAAATTTCTAATCTTTGGGTTACTTTTTAAAATTTTATTGAACACTCAAATGCCCTAGCATTAATTACTGGAATTTTGAGGAGTAGTTCCTTATTTACAACCCAACCAGAACACTACCACAAATGAGAAAAAAAACAAAAAACTGAAGCAAAAAGGAGGTATATCAAAGATCCACTGTTTGAGTAGTAGTAAGATTGGGCTGGATGGTATCACCGACTCGATGGACATGAGTTTGAGTGAACTCCAGGAGTTGGTGATGGACAGGGAGGCCTGGCGTGCTGTGATTCATGGGGTCGCAAAGAGTCGGTCACGACTGAGCAACTGAACTGAACTGAACTGAAGACTGGGCAAATAAAGCGAGGGTAACACAATTTTCTTGGAGAAAATAACAACACTTATAAGAACTTTAGTCTTTAATTCAGCTATTACTTATGCACAAAGCCAGCCACACAAATGGGCCCAAAGGGTCAAAGCCTAACCTCTATAAGAAAATGGTAATGATGGAAGCAGTCCTCCTTAAATACAGCACAACTAAAGTGCCTGGTCCCACTAGTATACCAGAAAAAGTCCAGCTTCACACTAAAAGCTACTTATCAGTGGGTTTTACACAGGTTGATAACCCAAGTTGTACTATCCAATTTCGTGTCATATGTCATAACCTACAAATGCAGTGATAGCTCCAACAAAACAGAAGTACTTTACTACAAATCATAACCATATGACAAATAAATGTGCTGATTACTTCAAACAATCTTTTAGATTCAAAAATAGCTTTAGACTCAAATAGTTTTTAGATTCTCAAAGCAGTAAAGCATTTGTTAAAATTACATAGTCACAATCAGTCAAAAAGCTCAGGAAACAAGATATTTCAGAGCAAAATTTATTATCTAGAAAAGAAAAAGTAACACAGTGGATAAGAACCTAATAATGACCACATGTAAAATTACAGTAAGTAAAATGCTAGGATAAGATGAAGTCTGAGAAATTAAAAAGGTTCCATTGTAAAATATAAAAACTGAATGCATTCATGACATGTTACATGATGTTGAAGAGGTTTGCATAATTGGCTGAAAAATAACAGCTTCCCTATTCAAGCCAACAAGTCAACAGATTTCACCAATGGTCATGCCAAGTTGCTAAATAACAGTGAAATTCCAGAGGACTTTTCTGCTGCCCTAAATAAGCAAAGGGCAAAAGATATTTAATGTTTTGATCTTCTTATATGGAAACCAAAGTCTACCTTGGAGAAAATATGCTGGCATTTGTACTGATGGTGTACAGTTAATGGTTGACTCCGAGAGGTTTTATGACTCTTGTCAAAAAGACAAGCTGATGTTGTCATAACACTGCTTTCTACACAAAGAGGTGCCAGCATAAAAACGCCCTCAAAAGTGAAAGAATGAAAGCACTGGATGATGTTGCAAAAAGTGGTTAACTTTATTAAATAAAGACTAGTTCCCTCAATAATGTTTTATATATAAATGAAAATTTAGACAAAGAACACAAAAACTTCCTGCTAAAAAAAGAAATTTGATAGCCTAGCAAAGAGAGTTCTCAATAGAGTTTCCAAACTCGAAGAAGAATTGAAGAAGTACTTTCAAGGAAATTATAGGCCAGAATTTGCTGAGTAAACAGAAAGCATTAAGAACAGAACTTAACTAAGCATTCTAGGTCATAAGGAAAGTAATGGGTTCCTGACATGTTAAAGACCAAGTATAAGTATCATTCTTAACAACTTCTCTAACATATACTTTGGTAGCCTAGATACAGATGATAAAGACTTGTCTACATTTTGTATGTTAATGTGTATAATTTTTATATCCTAATTAATTTCTCTTCAAACTTCCACTAAAATAAAAATAGAAAATTAAAACCACAGCAGTGGAGGAAACTATGCAAAAATACAGTAAAAATAATACAGCAATTAAACTGGGAATTAATTTGGTATCAGTCCCCCAAAATAAAAATAGGTTACATAACTGTCACTCAATTTTAAGGAAAAAAGGCATTTTCATTTACTGGAAGAGATCAATGAACTCTACTATTCATTACTATGCCTTTCTCAGCCTCTTGATCAGTAGTCCCCTCACACAGTCCTTCAGTTACACTATCAAGTACCTTTGCAAGAGATTATCAGAAAATATTGACCATAAATAAATGCAAACAGATTTAGAACAGTATGTTTACTTCTTACCAGTCTAATGAGCTGTCTGTCTAGCCACCTAAGCACATCTGGACCTTCTTCAGTTTCAGCTCTATAAATCGCCAGCCGAGCCATAAGAATGGCAGCTGCCTCCTGGTCAAAAGATGCAGCAATGTTCTGGATCTGAGTTTGAGCATCTGCCCAGCTAAAAACAAGAAGAAAACACAGAATTGCTGCTAAATTATTATGTTCATGATACCTTAGTTGGCTATTACACAGATTTAAATTTAAAAGATACAGAAAATTACTTCAATATTTCAAAATTCCAATATTACCTAGAAAAATTAGGTTTAAAAAATCACTAATAGTAGTTTCAGTATAGTACTCACTGTTTTTCAGAAAAAAAATCCAAACCTTATAAAATCCTCTAAAATAACTGCATGTGCCTAGGCGCTTCAGTCCTGTCCAACTCTTTGCAACCCCATGGACCGCAGTCCGCCAGGCTTCTCTGTCCAAGGATTCTCCAGGAAAGAATACTGGAATGAGTTGCAACGTCCTCCTCCAGGGGATGTCCCTGACCCATGGATGAAACTCGTATCCCTTACATCTCCTGCACTGGCAGGCAAGTTCTTGACCACTAGTGCCACCACAGAAGCAGTAGATTTCCAAACACATTGCTTAAAACATTAAGATCTTTACACATAAAAATAATAGCATAGGTATGTGTGTGTGTATGCACACAGATACATGGGTTGGTATCACAACAAACTGTGGAAAATTCAACAGTTAGAACTGGACATGGAACAACAGACTGCTTCCAAATCGTGAAAGGAGTACGTCAAGGCTGTATATTGTCCCCCTGCTTATTTAACTTATATGCAGAGTACATCATGAGGAATGCTGGACTGGATGAAGCACAAGCTGGAATCAAGATAACTGGGAGAAATATCAATAACCTCAGATATACAGATGATACCACCCTTATGACAGAAAGTGAAGAAGAACTAAAAAGCCTCCTGGTGAAAGTGAAAGAGGAGAGTGAAAAAGTTGGCTTAAAACTCAACATTCAAAAACTAAGATCATGGCATCTGGTCCCATCACTCCATGGCAAACAGATGAAGAAACAGTGGAAACAGTGACAGATTGATGTTTTGGGGCTTCAAAATCACTGCAGATGGTGACTGCAGCCATGAAATTAAAAGACACTTGCTCCTTGGATATGACCAACCTAGACAGCATATCAAAAAGCAGAGACATTACTTTGCCAACAAAGGTCCGTCTAGTCAAAGCTATGGCGTTTCCAGTAATCATGTATGGATGTGAGAGCTGGACTGTAAAGAAAGCTGAGCGCCGATGAACTGATGCTTTTGAACTGTGGTGTTGGAGAAGACTCTTGAGAGTCCCTTGGCCTGCAAGGAGATCCAACCAGTCCATCCTAAAGGAAAACAGTCCTGGGTGTTCACTGAAAGGACTGATACCGAAGCTGAAACTCCAATACTTTGGCCACCTGATGCGAAGAACTGACTCATTTGAAATGACCCTGATGCTGGGAAAGACTGAAGGCAGGAGAAGGAACGACAAAGGATGAGATGGTTGGATGGCATCACCAACTGAATGGGCATGAATTTGAGTGAACTCCAGGAGTTAGTGATGGACAGGGAGGCCTGGCTTGCTGCAATCCATGAGATCACAAAGAGTCAGAAGTTCACGGGGTCGCAAAGAGTTGGACACAACTGAGTGACTGAACTGAACTGACATGGGTTGGTATATCAGACTTTAAAAATTCATTTCTTCAATCTTATAAAAACAGAAAAATGGAAACACAAAAAATAAAATTTTCTCCCAGACTAAAGAGTTATCATTTCCTAAACCGGCAAATGAATAAAGTATCAGAATTTTTTCTCATTCATCTTTAATTCAATTATTAGTAATAAAAATTACTTAATTAAAATTATTATGTATTCTTTTCTCTCCATATTGACACACTAAAACCAATTAAAAATAATAAGTAAAATTTTAGCCTAAGTGATTCATTTGATTATATATAAAATAGCACAATTTATTAAACTCACCTGTTCTATAAATCTAATCCAGTCAAGCTGATAATGGGGAGACCCAGCAATAGCTTTTGTTTGTCTAACATTTCAGAGGCAGGGTTTTTTAATACTTCAGCTGATCCTGCTCCTAAAGTACCTCACTTTAAGCAATTCTGACAATACTTATAGCTTCGTGAAAAGCTGAACCACTTTTACATGACTCAGAGCTCTAAGAAGGGATCCCAAGGAAACTAAGAAGGGATCCCAAGGAAACTCAGGCAGCAACACTCAAATTCTTCTCCTTTCTTCCTCTGCTTTTAATTTTTTTTCGAGTAGACAAATAATTGTTTAATATTTTCCAGGTGACTGATAGCCATAGATTATCTCAGTCTAATGAAATACCAAGAAGCAGAAAACAACAAGAATGAATAAAGGAATAAGAACTGGTCATTTTAAAGGTTATTTTTAGTGCAATTTAAACACTTAGTGATTATACTAACAGTTTAATTTAATTACTTTTTAACTAAAAAAATATCATAGTACTAAAAACAAAGCTGTTGCTTGTTTGTTTGACCACGCAGCAGGGCTTGCAAAATCTTAGTTCCCCAACCAGGGCCCACAGCAGTTGAAGTACCAATGGTTAGCACCACCAGACCACCATAGAATTCTCAAAAGCAAAATTGTTTTAAATGGGAATTTCCCCAACTTGTACGATCATGATATTCACTTGCTGAAACATTTTCCTCCTGAAAACAAAATGGTTCAGCAGTGAAAAATACATCAGCAAGCAAACACATACAAATTTACTACTTAAAAGTTATTTAGCCATAAATTTAAAATTTTATTCCTAAAGTTTAAAGGGTTTGTTCACATCACAAAATCTGTCTTCTGTATCTTTAATACTCTTTCACTATGATTCTTACCAGTAGTTTCAAACCAAACTTTCCAGATCAAATTTATTTTCTCTATACAACACAGGATAAATTGACTGCATCTCAGGAACTTAAGTTCTTTACTTTTATATGGTTTATTCACTTAACAAATGCACTTGCCTCAGCCCCTAAAGTCATATTTCTAACAAATAAAAGAAAAAAAAATAAGACTTGATTATTGAAAATGGCCAGGATAAGTTAATTTAAAGAAGCGGGTGCTTTGGTGAGACACAATGATATAAATTGCACCAAAACACACATGGTATCTCTCGAAGCAAAAAAAATTGAAAATCTATAAATCCATGAAAAATTTCTTACAACAAAAGTTCTCTTTCTCTTGAAAGATTAACCTCTTTTTAAAACTTTTCATTTTAAGAATATTTCAAACACAAAAGCAATGAGTAGAATAATCTATATATTCATCACCAAATTAAACAATTGTCAGCACTGTAACATTCTGTTTTGCCATTCCCTCTTCCTTCATACACACACACTTTTTTTTTGCCAAACTTTGTGAGAGTAAATTAAAGATTAGATATATCACCTTCTCTTTAAATATTTCAGTGTGTATCTCCTAAGAATAACAAAGTTCCCTTATACAGCTCCAGTTACAAAATTAATGAAATTAAACACTGATATAACTCCTGTATTCTTGTCTGGGAAATCTCATGGACAGAGGAACCAGGCGGGCTATAGTTCACGGCATCCCAAAGAGTTGGACACAACTTAGCAAACGAACACCACCACCACCACACAATCTGGAGATTGGGATTTGGGAAAATAGTTCTTGATGGAAATTTGGCATAAAATGGAAAGTAAAGTGACTTAGCAATATGGAATATAGACTTTTGTTAGAAATTAAAATTTGTATATAGAATAATAGTTGCAAATATTCAAACAATAAAGTCCGTGGTTAAAGGAAAAAAAATGATAAAACATTATTATCCTATATGTAGACCAAATTCAAATTTCCCCAATTGTCTCAACAATGTCCCTATAGCAAAAATTTTCCTGACAGGATTTTATCCAGGATTGCATACTGGCTTTAGTTGTAATGTCTCTTTAGTCTCTTTTTAATTTGGACAAGTTACTAACAGTTTCTTTGCCTTCTAAGATATTTTTGTTGAGTCTAAGCGAGTGGTTTTGTAAAGTATCCCTCAATTTGACATGCTCAGTTGTTTCCTTAAGCAAATATTTTGAATTCCAAACTAAGTTATACATGTATGTGGTGGTGGGATGTGTATATGGTGCTGCTAAGTCACTTCAGTCATGTCAACTCTGTGCGACCCCATAGACGGCAGCCCACCAGACTCCTCCGTCCCTGGGATTCTCCAGGCAAGAATACTGGAGTGGGTTGCCATTTCCTTCTCCAATGCATGCATGCATGTTTAGTTGCTTCAGTTGTGTCTGACTCTGCGCGCCCCTATGGACAACAGTCCACCAGGCTTCTCTGTCCATGCGATTCTCTAGGCAAGAATACTAGAGTGGGTTGCCATTTCCTTCTCCAGTGTATATGTTGAGGGGGCATAAATAAATTGACCTATTTGCCAAGAATCAATACTTCAAAGTTTGTAGTATGAAATCTGAACAAATATAAAGGAAAGCTCAATTGGCATTTTTTCTTCAAAAGAATAATATATTACCTTAACATTTATTCAAGGATTCTAAGTCAGAGCAAAGTTATAGCAGGACAATATATCTAATCTCTCTACATACTGCCCTCTACTGTTTAACAGGCCATCCAACACAACACTCTGTTGAAACATTAGGCCATGTTCATCACTCACCAAAATAGTCTCATGGTTTTCAGAAATGAAGCTGGAATTTAAATACATTTCAATAAAAGGAGAGCTATGATGCCTTCCTTCAGTGTGCATTTTCTAGACCATACCTAGATCAAGTTAAGTTTATACTGACCAACACTTCCTACCCAGACAATCAAGTCCGAGACAAACAAAAATAGACCAAAAGCCTGTTCATGTCTAGACTCACCTCATCTAAGAATCCTTTCCAGACTAACCATTCCAAAATGTCATTCAAAATAGGAAGCCAGTTTTGGGAATATGACACATAAATCTCTAACAAATACAACTTACTTCCTAGCAATGGTGGTCACTCGGATACGTCTCTGCCCACTTGAATGCTGATACTGAGTCACAAACTGGATTGCACCACGCCCTCCTTGAGGAATTGGAGCATTATGCTGCATAGAAATAAAAGAGTAGAATCTAAGCAAAGTCTATTACAACGTTGTCATATACTCATGGATTGCATATCCTAGCAGGAACAATTCATTCTAAAATCTATCAGAAGGATGCTTATTTCAAGGGCATACAGAACAATGGTGATTTGCCACACGAAAGAGAAATGGACTGGGGAGAGGAGAAAAATTCTGAAGGATAAGAGGGGATTGAGTCAAGCTAGTAAACCAATTTCAAGTAATATATAATTTAGAGAAACATGAAAAAGCAAAATGAAGGGAGAAGTGTAAAGAAATTAAAAGATAAAAAAAAGCATATGTGAGGCAATTCTGCCTAACAGTACCTGGATAAAAAGAAATGGAACTAACATAAAAAAGAATGAAACAATGCCTTTTACAGCAATGTGGATGGACTGAGATAGAATCATACTAAGTAAGAGAAACAGAGAAACATGTATATTATATGATATCATTTATATGTAGAATCTAAAAATAAGATACAAATGAACTTATTTACAAAACAGAAATAAATTCACAGACATAGAAAACACATTTATGGTTACCAAAGGGGAAGGTTGGGGTGGGAGATTAGGATTTTGGGATTAACATATACACACTACTATCTATAAAATAGATAACCAACAAGGACCTACTGTATAGCACAGGGAACTATACTCAATATTTTGTAATAACCTATAAGGGAAAAGAATCTGAAAAAGAATAGAAAAATATATATGTATAACTTTGCTGTACACCTGAAACTAATACATTTTAAATTGACTACAATTCAATAAAAGAAAAAGAACTTGATCTAAGTGCTCCTCCCCTAGGTACATAAGATGAAAACAGAGATTTTAGGAAGATAATCACATTATGAACAGATGACCAACAGAAAACCATTAATGAGAAGAGACCAACAGTAACATACAATACTAATCCTCAGAAAGAAACAAGATGGTCAAAAGGGAAACCTTCTTCCTGCCCTTTGACAACAGACATTCTGGCTTTGCTGTTGTTGTTACTGTCTGTCAATAAGAGCCACTACCTTTTTCACAAATTTTAATAGTTAAAAAAAAATTACTGCATCTATTTTAGGAAGGCTCACTACTAATACTTCATAGTTCATTTTATGCCCAATAACTACTGGTATATCAATATTTACACATTACATCATTCTTTAGTATGATAATGTTCTCCTGCAGCAGAACAAAATATCTTTCCAAATATTTGCATGTTTACCTTCTAATCTGTTTCTGTAAATTTTGATATCTTAAACTTTCTTTCAAAAGGACTCATATATCAGTATATACCTTGCAACCCCCAGGAGGAACTAGATACCTACCTACAAAAATGCACAACTAGAACAGAATTTAAGATTTTATTTATGCTACAGTTTTAAAACAAAAGACTAAAAGCTGGGTTGCCCAAGGTTGGGTATTTGTAGCTCTCCCTGACATCTCTATTATATGGAATGTCCTCTCTCCAAGGAGTGTAGCCTTGAGAAACAGAAAATGACAAAGAAAAATTTCAAAACAGAATAAGCTCTTAGTCATAGCTCTGGAAATACTCATGGCCTAAATTACGTTTTCAAATATACATTTCAATATTCAAATATAAGTCATACCTGATTGACAACTTCAAAATATATGGCTAAGGTTGTAGTGGGACTGAGTCCACATATCTTCCACTGACAAGTGCCACCTGTTCCTATCTCCTGTAAAAATAAAACACAGCATATTTGAAAGCTAGAGAATATAATTTATCTCTGGTGGTGGTGGTGGTTTAGTCACTAAGTCGTGTCCGACTCTTCCGACCCCATGGACTCCTCTGTCCACGGGATTCTCCAGGCAAGAGTACCGGAGTGGGAATTTACCGCTACACACACACACACACACACGTGGAAGTGGGAATTTACCACTACACACACACACGTGGAAAAGTAGAAAAAAATACCGGAGTGGGAATTTACCACTACATACACACACACTACTGCTACACACACACACACACACACACACCCCCAACGGGGAAAAAAGTAGAAAAAAATACTGGAGTGGGAATTTACCACTACACACACACACACACACACACACACGTGGAAAAGTAGAAAAAAATACCAGAGTGTTAATTTACCACTACACACACACACATAAAGGTGGAAAAGTAGAAAAAAATACCGGAGTGGGAATTTACCACTACACACACACACAAACACACACATAAAGGTGGAAAAGTAGAAAAAAATACCGGAGTGGGAATTTACCACTACACACACACACACAAAAAAACATAAAAAAAAAAAAAAGGTGGAAAAGTAGAAAAAAATACCAGAGTAGGAATTTACCACTACACACACACACGCATATATATAAAGGTGAAAAAGTAGAAAAAAAAATGCCAGTGAGAAAAAATTTACTTCAGGTTTCTAACTAATTCAATAAATGTCAAATGTCTAAGATGTTTTTTAAGATCATATAAATATGCCATGAAATAAAACTAAGCAGTTTTCACACAAATAAAATTAATTCAAATCCTTGCTAAGTAAATTACAAAAGTATTAGCATAAGTTCCTCATATTGTAGACATTAAAAGTATACTCAATTTAATGAAGTAATTATAACTAACATTATCCTTCTATCCAATGATATAATCCACTTAAAGAGGTAGTGATTTAACCTGCCCATATATGAATACAGGTTCTTTGGATCAGAACTGTGTAATTTAAGCAGTCTAATTCCCAAGAAAACATCTTAGATATAAATTTTTACCATGCAAACTGCTTAAAATTAATTTTTAAAGTGTCATTTCAAAGATGATTGCACACTTTGTATTTTATCCCATCATTTTCTTCACAGGTACATGATTCTACTATTTCAAAGCGCCTTACACATCTCCTAGATGGAATAATAGTAAAGAAAGGAATTAATTCAGCCTGTGGCTTAGCTGGTAAAGAATCGGCCTGAAATGTGGGAGACCTGAGTTAGAACCCTGGGTTGGGAAGATCCCCTGGAGAAGGGAAAGGCTACCCACTCCCATATTCTGGCCTGGAAAATTCCATGGACTGTATAGTCCATGGGGTCGCAAAGAGTCAGACACGACTGAGTGACTTGCACTTTCACTTTCAAAATCTTTAATTTAATTACTCCAATGGAACCTCTATTAATGAAAAAAATGGGGGGATTAATTTTGACTTTCAGAAATCTCCAACTTTCCAAATCATAATAGTTGCTTTTTTTTTCCCCCAGGCACAATAGGGCAAGGAATAACTTAGGCATAAAAAATAGAAGACCAGAGACAGTGCAAAAGTTTTCATTTAGGGACGGATAGGAATCCGCTGGATCATGGAGAAAGCAAGAGAGTTTCAGAAAAACATCTATTTCTGCTTCATTGACTATACCAAAGCCTTTGACTGTGTGGATCACAATAAACTGTGGAACATTCTGAAAGAGATGGGAATCCCAGACCACCTGACCTGCCTCTTGAGAAACCTGTATGCAGGTCAGGAAGCAACAGTTAGAACTGGACATGGAACAACAGACTGGTTCCAAATAGGAAAAGGTGTACGTCAAGGTTGTATATTGTCACCTTGCTTATTTAACTTATATGCAGAGTACATCATGAGGAACGCTGGGCTGGAAGAAGCACAAGCTGGAGTCAAGATTGCTGGGAGAAATATCAATAACCTCAGATATGCAGATGACACTACCCTTATGGCAGAAAGTGAAGAGGAACTCAAAAGCCTCTTGATGAAAGTGAAAGAGGAGAGTGAAAAGGTTGGTTTGAAGCTCAACATTCAGAAAACAAAGATCATGGCATCTGGTCCCATCACTTCATGGGAAATAGATGGAAAAACAGTGGAAACAGTGTCAGACTTTGTTTTTTTGGGCTCCAAAATCACTGCAGATGCTGATTGCAGCCATGAAATTAAAAGACGCTTGCTCCTTGGAAGGAAAGTTATGACCAACCTTGATAGTATATTAAAAAGCAGAGACATTACTTTGCCAACCAAGGTCCGTCTAGTCAAGGCAATGGTTTTTCCCATGGTCATGTATGGTTGTGAGAGTTGGACTGTGAAGAAGGCTGATCGCCGAAGAATCGATGCTTTTGAACTGTGGTGTTGGAGAAGACTCTTGAGAGTCCCTTATACTGCAAGGAGATCCAACCAGTCCATTCTAAAGGAGATCAATCCTGGATGTTCATTGGAGGGACTGATGCTTAAGCTGAAACTGCAATACTTTGGCCACCTCATGCGACGAGTTGACTCACTGGAAAAGACTCTGATGCTGGGAAAGGTTGGGGGCGGGAGGAGAAGGGGACGACGGAGAATGAGATGGCTGGATGGCATCACCGACTCTGTGGACATGAGTTTGAGTGTACTCCGGGAGTTGGTGATGGACAGGGAGGCCTGGCGTGCTGTGATTCATGGGGTCGCGGAGAGTCGGACACGACTGAGCGACTGAACTGAACTGAACTGAGGAAAAGTAGTATGTGGAAAGAACAACCACAAACAGAGGTATACCAATGGAAGCTGAATCACGTTCTACTGAAAAGCAGCCCACAGTCATTTTGAAAGGAATGCTGCATACTGCCACCCCAAGTGTCTATTGGACCTGCCCTGAGAAATAATAATTTGCTTTTTAGAAAAAAAAGGTCGTGACTTACATTTTCAGACACACAGGGTCCTTTAGAATTGAGAGACACACAGGGTCCAATAGCTCCTGAAATCTTTATTTCCCTTGAGGTCTGCAAAATAAGAATAAACAGTCAGCCCTCCATATTGGTGGGCTCCACATCGGCATCTTTTTGAATGACAGCTTTCTGGATATATGTGGCAATTTCTTAAAATAAGACAACAACGAAGTTTGCTGCATCAAATGACTCTTCTTTTCACAAGCAATTTCTCTGTAGAATGCCACACTGTTGGACAGCATTTTACCCATTAATTGAACTTCTTTTAAAATTGGAGTGAGTCCTCTCAAACTCTGTCACTGCTTCATCAACTAAGTTTATATAATACTTTAAATCCTTTCTGGTCATTTCAACAATCTATACAGTATTTTGACCAGTAGATTCTATTTCAAGAAACCCCACTTTGCTCATTCTGAAGAAGAAACTCCTCTCCATTCAAGTTTCATCATGAGATTATAGCAATTCAGTCACATCTTCAGGCTTCATTTTATTTTAAGTATTTATTTATTTCGCTGTGCCAGATCCCAGTTGCAGCACACAGGATCTTTGATCTTTACCGCAGCATGCAGGATCTTTTAGTTGTGGCACGTGGCTTCTTTCAGTTGCAACATATGAACTCCTATTTGCAGCATGTGGGATCTAGTTCCCTGAGCAGGGATGGAATCTAGGCCCCCTGCGTTGGGAGCACAGTCTCAGTCACTGGACCACCAGAGAAGTCCCCAGGCTCTAATTCTAGTTAGCTCTAATTCCCCACTTCTAATTCGAGTTCCCTAGTTGTTTCCACTATATCTATAATTACTTCCTCCACTGAAGTCTTGAACCCCTCAGAGACCCGTGAGGCTTGAAACTTCTTTCAAATGCCTGTTAAGGCTGATATTTTTTACCTCTTTCCACAAATCACATATGTTCTTAATGGCATCTAGAATGGTGAATTCTCTGCCAAGATTCATCAAAGGAATCACTGTCTATGGCAGTCATGACCTTATGAAACATATTTCTTAAAAAATATGACTTGAAAGTTGAAATTACTCCTTGATTCATGGGCTGCATAATGGATATTAGGTTAGCAGGCATGAAAACAAAATGAATCTCATTGTCCATCTGTATCAGAGCTCTTGGAGTACCAGGTGCATTTTCAGTGAGCAGTAGTATTTAAAAGAGAACCTTTTTTTCTGAGCAGTAGGTCTCAACAGTGGGTTCAAAATATTCAGTAAACATGCGGTAAACAGATATGCTGTCATCCAGGCTATGCTGTTCCACTTAAAGAGCATGGAGAGAAGATTCTTAAGGGTCCAAGGATTTTCAGAAATGGTAAATGAGTCTTAATTCAACTTAAAGTCACCAACTGCATTAGCCCCTGACAAGAGAGTCAAGACTGTCCTTTGAAGCCAGACACTGACTTCTCTCTAGCTATGAAAGTTCTCAATGGCACTTGCTTCCAGTTGAATACCACCTCACCTACATTGAAAACGTGTTTTAATTAGTACCTTCATTAATTATCTTAGCTAGATCTTCTGGATAATTTTCCTGCAGCTTCTACATCACCACTTGCTGCTTCCCTTGCACTTTCATACTTTCCTTAAACCTTTCGAACCAACTCTGTGCTAGCTTCAGATTTTTCCTCTGCAGCTTCCTCACCTCTCTCAGCTTTCCAAGAACTGAAGAGAGTTAGGGGCTGCTCGAGATTAGGATTTGGCGTAAGGGAATGTTATAGCAGGTTTTATTCTCTATCCAGGCCACTAAAAATATCCACAATCAGGCTATTTCACTTTCTTTTTGCTATCATTCATGTACTTTTAATTTCCTTCAAGAACTTTTCCTTTGCCTTCACAACTTGGCTAAATGTTTGGTGCCAAGAAGCCTAGCTTTTGGCCTGTCTTGGCTTTTGACATGCCTTCCTCAGTACGCTTTTGATTCAAAGTGAGAGATGTGGGGCTCTTTCTTTCACTTGAATGCTTCAGAGGCCATTGCATGGTTATTAACTGACCTAATTTAAAATATTATCGTGTCTCAGGGAATAGGAAGGCCTGAGAAGAGGGAGAGAGACAGATGGAGTGATCAGAACATATACATTTGCTGATTAAGTTCACTGTCTTAAATGGGCATGGTTCATGGTGCCCCAAAAGAATTATGGTATTAATGGTATCATCAAAAATCACGGATGACAAATGCAATAATAATAAAAAAGTTACAAATATTGTGAGAATTACCTAAATGTGACAGAGACATAAAATAAGCAAATGCTGGTGGAAAAATGGTGCTAACAGACTTGCTCCACACAGGGTTGCCACAAATCCTCAACCTGTAAAAAACATAGTACCTGCAAAGCACAATAAAACGAGGTATACCTAGCCTTAAAAAGTTAAACCTTATATAAACAAAAAATGGAGTCAAAGGAAATTTTACTTACATTTTTCCTTGTTTTAGCAATTACCTATGGATCCTCAAGTAAAACTCTATTATATGTTTAATAATGAACAGTATTATGGTGACTAAAATCTCTAACTCCAGTTTTCAATATAAAATAACCACTATTTTTAAAGTATATATTGAATTTGACTGATGGTATTTTAAAATTATGATCAAGCCTACAAATTTCTCTCCTGGTAACATACCACACATGTCAAGCTTTAGCTCTTACCTTTATTTCTAATGTACCACCAAAGCCCATTTTAAACTGCCCATGCATATCTTTGGTAAAAACTCTTTGAAAGGTCTGCTTGAACAAAGAAGTGTTGAAAGAGTCGCCCATTACCATGTATCCTCTGCATGAAAAGAACAAGAAACAATGTGATGCAAGTACTTGAGTCCATGTGGTAAAACCAGAAAAGCAAATTATTTCTCAACACTACTAACAACATTTTAAAGATATTTCCTAAAATGTGTTTATTAACATTAATTTTTAAAACTCAATTATATGAAAATATTCCTACCCCACAAATAATCTCAATTCTGAGGGTACCTGAGTGCCCCCAACATTCGTATTTGTCCTCAGTAATTTTTTAAAAATACTTTTTAAATAGGTTATACATCATACATTACAAAATTCAGAAAGCACACATGGGTACACAGTAACATATGTGTTGGATGTGAGAGTCGGACTATAAAGAAAGCTGAGCGCTGAAGAATTGATGCTTTTGAACTGTGGTGTTGGAGAAGATTCAAGAGTCCCTTGGACTGCAAGGAGATCCAACCAGTCCATCCTAAAGGAGATCAGTCCTAGGTGGTTCACTGGAAGGACTGATGTTGAAGCTGAAACTCCCAATACCTTGGCCACCAGATGCGAAGAGCTGACTCATTTGAAAAGACCCTGATGCTGGGAAAGAATGAGAGCAGGAGGAGAAGGGGACGACAGAGGATGAGATGGTTGGATGGCATCACCGACTCAATGGACATGAGCTTGGGTAGACTCCGGGAGTTGGTGATGGACAGGGAGGCCTGGCATGCTGCAGTTCATGGGGTCGCAAACAGTCAGACACGACTGAGTGACTGAACTGAACTGAACATATGTGTCTCTCCTACCCCAGTTACCCAGTTCTCCCTGCTAGTGGAGACATTTGAGTTAATGGCATGCATTCTCATTTTTAAAAACAAATATCTACATGTGTATGTATATATGCGTGTATTTGTCTCTGTGTGTCACATCAAACTTAACAGTGTATACCCAGTGAATGAGAATACAGGGATACTTTGGGAGCATTTTCACTTTATGCACTTAAATACTGTTAATTTTTTTTTCTATAACCATGTACTTCTGTAAATTTAAGTTTAAAAAAAACATTAATTGTCAAATAGAAACTATCTGAGATGCCATTTCCACCCTAATAAATCAGTAAGGCAGTCTGACAACGTATTCTGTTGAGGAGACTGTGGGAAAAGTAGGCACTTTCATAATTGCTGATGGGAATGGAAAATGGTGCAACCCCAACGCAAGGGAATGTGACAATATATAATAAAATTAAATATGTATTTTCTCTTTAATCCAGCAAACACACTATTACGAATCCATCCCAAAGACCACTAGGCAAACAAAAACAAAAAGCAAAATATAGGCACAAGTCTATTCACTTAAGTACTTTTTACAGTAATAAAAGATTGGAAATAATCCAGATGATCATCTGTTAAACTAGCTGAATAAAATACAGTATATCCACACAGTGGAGTAATATACAATTGATCCTTGAACAACACAGGTTTTGAACTGCATGGGTTCACTTACACGTGTGTTTTTTTTTTTAGTAGTAAATACACAGAACCATACTATTCACTGATGGTTGAATCTGAGAATGTATAACAGCAAATATGGAAGAACCACAGATATGGAGGGCCAGCTATAAATTATATTCAGACTTTCCACTATGCAAAGGGTCAGTTCCCCTAATCCCCAAATTGTTTAAGAGTCAACTGTATAAATCTATTTCCAGGATGTGAGTAAAAAATGCAAAGTAGGGGAAGGCATGTAAAATTTCTGTTTATATTTGGGGGATTAAAAAAAATTTTAATAAAAAATTAAAAGAGGACACATATACTCATAAACAACATGAGTACAAACATTTATAAACATTTTGTATAGTTTTTAAATAATAAAAACATTGTGAGCAGTTTTTAAATAATAAAAACTATCAAAATTTAAATTAGGCAAAAGAATAAAACTGATGTGGTATAATTAATCAATGGTAATTTTTTTAATGAGACTGTATTTATTTATTTATTTGGCTGTGCCAGGTCTTCACTGAGGCATGCAGGATCTGGTTCCTGGACCAGGGATTGAAACCAGGTCCCCTACATTGGGAGTGTGGAGTCTTAGCCACTGAACTACCAGAGAATTACTCAACAGTAATTTTATTTTTGATACTGCTAAAGTTCTAATTTATATCATCTCTGATGCTATTATAGATTGTATGTTGTTAAATTTTGTTTGCTCTTTATTGTTGACTCTGGAACAAAAGAGTCCGAAATGCAGTACTTGGATGCAATCTTAAAAATGACAGGATGATTTCTGTTCGTTTCCAAGGCAAACCATTCAACATTACAGTAATCCAGGCCTATGCCCCAACCAGTAATGCTGAAGAAGCCAAAGTTAATCGGTTCTATGAAGACCTACAAGACCTTTTAGAACTAACACCCAAAAAGATGTCCTTTTCATTATAGGGGACTGGAATGCAAAAGTAGGAAGTCAAGAAACACCTGGAGTAACTGGCAAATTTGGCCTTGGAGCACGGAATGAAGCAGGGCAAAGGCTAATAGAGTTTTGTCAAGAGAATGCACTGGTCATAGCAAACACCCTCTTCCAACAACACAAGAGAAGACTCTACACATGGACATCACCAGATGGTCAACACTGAAATCAGATTGATTATATTCTTTGCAACCAAAGATGGAGAAGCTGTATACAGTTAGCGAAAACAAGACCAGGAGCTGACTGTGGCTCAGATCATGAACTTCTTATTGCGAAGTTCAGACTTAAATTGAAGAAAGTAGGGAAAACCACTAGACCATTCAGATATGACCTCAATCAAATCCCTTATGATTATTCAGTGGAAGTGAGAAATAGATTTAAGGGACTAGATCTGATTGATAGAGTGCCTGATGAACTCTGGACGGAGGTTTGTGACATTGTACAGGAGGCAGGGACCAAGACCATCCCCATGGAAAAGAAATGCAAAAGAGCAAAATGGCTGTCTGAGGAGGCCTTACAAATAGCTGTGAAAAGAAGAGAAGCGAAAAGCAAAGGAGAAAAGGAAAGATATAAGCATCTGAATGCAGAGTTCCAAAGAATAGCAAGGAGAGATAAGAAAGACTTCCTCAGTGATCAATGCAAAGAAATAGAGGAAAACAACAGAATAGGAAAAACAAGAGACCTCTTCAAGAAAATTAGAGATTCCAAGGGAACATTTCATGCAAAGATGGGCTCTATAAAGGACAGAAATGGTATGGACCTAACAGAAGCAGAAGATATTAAGAAGAGGTGGCAAGAATACACAGAAGAACTGTACAAAAAAGATCTTCACAACCAAGATAGTCACGATAACGTGATCACTGACCTAGAGCCAGACATCTTGGAATGTGAAGTCAAGTGGGCCTTAGAAAGCATCACTACTAACAAAGCTAGTGGAGGTGATGGAATTCCAGTTGAGCTATTTCAAGTCTTGAAAGATGATGCTGTGAAAGTGCTGCACTCAATATGCCAGCAGATTTGGAAAACTCAGCAGTGGCCACAGGACTGGAAGAGGTCAGTCTTCATTCCAATCCCAAAGAAAGGGAATGCCAAAGAATGCTCAAACTACCGGACAATTGCCCTCATCTCACACGCTAGCAAAGTCATGCTCAAAATTCTCCAAGCCAGGCTTCAGCAATATGTGAACCGTGAACTCCCAGATGTTCAAGCAGGTTTTAGAAAAGGCAGAGGCACCAGAGATCAAATTGCCAACATCCGCTGGATCATGGAGAAAGCAAGAGAGTTTCAGAAAAACATCTATTTCTGCTTCATTGACTATGCCAAAGCCTTTGACTGTGTGGATCACAATAAACTGTGGAACATCCTGAAAGAGATGGGAATCCCAGACCACCTGACGTGCCTCTTGAGAAACCTGTATGCAGGTCAGGAAGCAACAGTTAGAACTGGACATGGAACAACAGACTGGTTCCAAATAGGAAAAGGTGTACGTCAAGGTTGTATATTGTCACCTTGCTTATTTAACTTATATGCAGAGTACATCATGAGGAACGCTGGGCTGGAAGAAGCACAAGCTGGAATCAAGATTGCTGGGAGAAATATCAATAACCTCAGATATGCAGATGACATAACCCTTATGGCAGAAAGTGAAGAGGAACTCAAAAGCCTCTTGATGAAAGTGAAAGAGGAGAGTGAAAAGGTTGGCTTGAAGCTCAACATTCAGAAAACAAAGATCATGGCATCTGGTCCCATCACTTCATGGGAAATAGATGGAAAAACAGTGGAAACAGTGTCAGACTTTATTTTTTTGGGCTCCAAAATCACTGCAGATGTTGATTGCAGCCATGAAATTAAAAGATGCTTGCTGCTTGGAAGGAAAGTTATGACCAACCTTGATAGTATATTAAAAAGCAGAGACATTACTTTGCCAACCAAGGTCCGTCTAGTCAAGCGAATGGTTTTTCCCATGGTCAAGTATGGATGTGAGAGTTGGACTGTGAAGAAAGCTGATCGCCGAAGAATCGATGCTTTTGAACTGTGGTGTTGGAGAAGACTCTTGAGAGTCCCTTATACTGCAAGGAGATCCAACCAGTCCATTCTAAAGGAGATCAATCCTGGATGTTCATTGGAGGGACTGATGCTAAAGCTGAAACTGCAATACTTTGGCCACCTCATGCGACGAGTTGACTCACTGGAAAAGACTCTGATGCTGGGAAAGGTTGGGGGCGGGAGGAGAGGGGGACGACGGAGAGTGAGATGGCTGGATGGCATCACCGACTCTGTGGACATGAGTTTGAGTGTACTCCGGGAGTTGGTGATGGACAGGGAGGCCTGGCGTGCTGTGATTCATGGGGTCGCGGAGAGTCGGACACGACTGAGTGACTGAACTGAACTGAACTGAACTGGAACAACCCAGAGTAGGGACACAGACGTTTATGCTCAAAAAATCTATGTAAAACTTTTTAGTTACCCCTTTGTATCCACGGTTCTACAAACCCAGATTCAACCAACTAAGGATGGTGTAGTAATTCAGTTTATATTTACTGAAAAAATATCCACATATAAGTGGACCTGTGCAGTTCAAATTCATGGTGTTCAAGGGTCTACTGTATTTGTTACTGGTATACAAAAATATAATTGAAGCTTGTACACTGACTCTGATTTAGAAGTCTTGACAACCTAACATACTGATTTTACAGTCAGCATGTACATTCTTTCAGATTTTCTACTTTTGTAAATATACCATCTATAATGATCTATGTTATTACTAAACCTAGTTAAGCATCCTAAGTTAATGGCAACATATACTGCACCCTATTATCTTCTCCCTTTTACAACAAACTTTTATGCAAGGGCTGTCTATACCCTTCCTAGTCAGTGTGGCCCTTTATCCATCAACATTAGCATCACCAAGGGTCTTGTTTGAAAAGCAGAATTTCAAGTCCCATCCTATGCATACTAAACCCAGAATCACCCAAGATATCCAGCTGACGTGTAAATGTGCAATGGAAGTCTGAGAAGTTCTGGTCTGTATCAGCTGCTCCGAATCCCCTCTCCTGTTCCTTTTCTTATTCATTCTAAGTCAACTTTCAAAGCTCTTAGGAAAGTCACCAATGACCTTCACAGTGATAAATTCAGTTCAGTTCATTTCGCTTCAGTCGTGTCCGACTCTCCGCGACCCCATGAATCACAGCACGCCGGGCCCGTCCCTGTCCATCACCAACTCCCGGAGTACACTCAAACTCATGTCCACAGAGTCGGTGATGCCATCCAGCCATCTCATTCTCCGTCGTCCCCTTCTCCTCCCGCCCCCAACCTTTCCCAGCATCAGAGTCTTTTCCAGTGAGTCAACTCGTCGCATGAGGTGGCCAAAGTATTGCAGTTTCAGCTTTAGCATCAGTCCCTCCAATGAACATCCAGGATTGATCTCCTTTAGAATGGACTGGTTGGATCTCCTTGCAGTATAAGGGACTCTCAAGAGTCTTCTCCAACACCACAGTTCAAAAGCATCGATTCTTCGGCGATCAGCTTTCTTCACAGTCCAACACTCACATCCATACATGACCACAGGAAAAACCATTGCCTTGACTAGACGGACCTTGGTCGGCAAAGTAATGTCTCTGCTTTTTAATATACTATCAAGGTTGGTCATAACTTTCCTTCCAAGCAGCAAGCGTCTTTTAATTTCATGGCTGCAATCAACATCTGCAGTGATTTTGGAGCCCAAAAAAACAAAGTCTGACACTGTTTCCACTGTTTTTCCATCTATTTCCCATGAAGTGATGGGACCCGATGCCATGATCTTTGTTTTCTGAATGTTGAGCTTCAAGCCAACCTTTTCACTCTCCTCTTTCACTTTCATCAAGAGGCTTTTGAGTTCCTCTTCACTTTCTGCCATAAGGGTAGTGTCATCTGCATATCTGAGGTTATTGATATTTCTCCCAGCAATCTTGATTCCAGCTTGTGCTTCTTCCAGCCCAGCGTTCCTCATGATGTACTCTGCATATAAGTTAAATAAGCAAGGTGACAATATACAACCTTGACGTACACCTTTTCCTATTTGGAACCAGTCTGTTGTTCCATGACCGGTTCTAACTGTTGCTTCCTGACCTGCATACAGGTTTCTCAATTACACAGTCTTATAATCTCATCCACTTTTACTACTTTAAAAAAACCTGTAATATTCTGGCAACTCCTACATTTATATCTACAGATATAAATCTAGACCTATCTTCTACCTTCCAGGTTCTAATATCCCACTGCCTACTCAACTCCTCCAACGGATGTCTACTGGCATATTAAACCAAACATGTTCAGAACTGAACTCCTAATCTTCTCTGCAACTGTTCTTTCTCCCAGTCGTACCCATTTCAATAAAAACAGCACAATCCTTCCAGACTCATTCGGTTTTTTCAAACCCCAGATCCAACCTATCAGCAAATCTTCTATCTTCTAAATATATCCAAAATCCAACCATGTCTCACCACCTGTGATACTACCACTTGGTATTCCTATATCTCACTGCTGAAGACAACTGAAATCAATGACCCTTTTAAAACATTTAGTCAAATCATATCACTCCTCTCCCGAAAACTCACTAATGACTTCCCATCTCACTCAAAGTAAAATCCAACAAACTAGGGACAGGAACATATTCAACCTGATAAAAGCATCTACAAAAATCCACAGCTAACATTATTCTTAATGGTGAAGGACAAAATGGCTTCCCCCTAACATCAAGAATAGGCAAATCTTTAGAGACAGAAAGTAGTTTAGTGGTTGTCTAGGCTGAAAGGGGAGGGGAAGGAAGAAGAAATAGAGAATGACCGCTAATGGGTACAGAGTTTCTTGCTGGGATAATGTAAATGTCCTAAAATTAAATTATGGTGATAGTTAGAATATACTGAATAAATAAATTATAATGCTTTAGGGACTTCCATGGCTATCCAGTGGTTAAGACTCTGTGCTCCCCATGCAGGGGGCACTGGTTTAATCCCTGGTCGGGGAAGTATGATCCCACATGCCACATGCCATGCAGCACAGCCAAAAGAAAGTAAATTATATGCTTTAAATGGTTAAATTTCATGGTATGCTAATTAAATTTCACAAAAGCCACTAAAGTAATAAAATACAACAATGACTTAAGAGTATCAAGATGAGCTTTACAAACAGAACTTGTGCCTTTTGAACTGTACTTTAGAAATAATTTAAAGTGAGCATCACTGAAAAGAGCATCAAAAACTTAACAGCTGTTGCCCTCAAGTGCCAGGATGATGACTCGGTTACTTTTCCCAAAACTGTCATTGGTTTATATTTGTAAACTCTCATTATTAGCTTATAATTGCAAAACCTATAAAAATGTGAATACATACCCGGTAAGGTTAGGACAGCATTTCATCTCCAGGAGACCGGTCTGATCTAAGGCACATGCATAGATATCGATAACATGACCAGTGGTAGCAGCACGATTAGCCAATGCTTCAAAATGCTACAACAGAATTTTTAAGATCAAATCACAGTAATGTACAAACTTCATCATCCTATAACTCTTTCACCATTAATAGATCAAGATGATCTAAGAAATGTTCAGAGTCCATAATAATTTACATGTGATTTGTCCTAATTTAATTCTCTATAATGTCTCATAAAATAATACAATAAATTCTATTAAGTCTGGCACTTTCACATTCTTTAACTGCTATTCTTTCCAAACTCCTCAATCAAGTTAACTTTGAAGAAAAGTATAGTGAACATCTTGCTCTTCATACATAAAAATAATAGAAGAATCAACACACCCAAGTAACATCAAAAATAGAGACAACAACAAAAGTGTTAAGATAAACAAATATAAAACTTTTTTTGCAGCTCTAAGAAATATTCCAAGCTCAAAAGAGAAATTAGGTGTCAGGAAAATAGTATCCATTGACAGTAACAAAAATTATCTGTTATTAACTACACACTAAAAATTGAATAATGACTACCAAAAAAACATGAGCCAATACAGCACAACTAAGCTAAAATTGTAAACTTTAGATAATTTTTTTAAAAGGGGGATGGTTGGGAATTAACAAGCAGAACCAATACAAGGGTGTCAAGAATCAAAAGCAGCAAAAATGTACTGACACAAACCCAGGTAAAACTGAAGTTTCATGAACATAGAACAACTCATGAGAAAATGATGGACTATTCAAAGTACAAGTAATACTCACATCTAAAGGGCAGCCTCTTGGAAATGAGAAATAGGAAAATTTAAGAAATTCTTCCTTATGGGAAAGACATTCTTTAACATGAATATTAAAAAGACACACAGGTTTTCTTCCAGGACTAATTTTTAAAGAGACACCTACTGGTGTCCACTATTAAGTTTTTAATTAAAAAAATTAATATTTAAATTTTTAAAGTGTTTCATACTTCGGCCAACTGATGTGAAGATCTGACTCATTAGAAAAGACCCTGATGCTGGGAAAGATTGAAGGCAGGAGGAGAAGAGGACAACAGAGGATGAGATGGTCGGATGGCATCATTGACTCAATGGACATGAGTCTGAATAAACTCCAGGAGTTGGTGATAGACAGGGAGGCCTGGAGTGCTGCAGTCCATGGGGTCACAAAGAGTCAGACACAACTGAGCAACTAAACAACAAAATTAAGTTTTTAAATATTTAAAACCAGAAAAAAAAACACCCTAAGTTATTAAGGAAAAAAAGACTATTTCTCTAATTCTGAATGACAGCTATAGGATCACCACAATATCGGATTTATCATCAAGTAATTATATTTCTCCTCCTTAATTTTTCTAATAAGGCAAAAAGACCTAAAAATCAAACTTACCTTAGTTCCCTTTTTGACATATTTGGCATTGTCTTTTTCAATGTCATGCCATGATCTTATGGGTGTCTTCAATTCATCTCCAACCACCATTCCAGGCCCCTGAGTGGCTGGACCACCAATGAACATCATGATACGAGCACCAGTGTTGGGAAAAGTACACTAACAGGAAAAAGTGACCCATGAGAAAAGTTTAAAGGGAAACATATGGATACATATTTCTGATAGTGAATTTTGATATATTCTTTCTAAACAACAGGAAAGCACACATATTCAAGAATAATCAAATGTTTAAGACAAAATTTAAACACAAGATGTTCATATCTTTCTTTTGAAATTCTATTCTAATAGCCATATTTTCCTAATTTTATTTTTATTTCCTAATTTTAAAATTATCTATAAACCTGATCGCTATAAGCAAGGTTGTTCTTCCTGCTTAACTAGTACAGACAGGAAGGAGTAGGGAAAGAAGAAGAAAATAGGGCACTCTATTTGTTCCATAAATGAATAATATCATATTCAAAATGCTTTTATTTTTAATTTCTATAGGTAATTGTTGAAAAAAAATACAGAGTGCATTTTCAAGCTACTTATTCATTACATTCAGAAAAGAACATGTCACTTCTCAGGCTTTTGGCTAAGATCAAGTGCAGAAAAGAATGTAAGTGAAACAAACTTTAATAATAATTTTAAAGATCACATAGTTAACACATCTAGGGAAGAGCAAGGAAAACTGCCTTTTAATTTTCATTTTCATATATCCTCATATATTGTTTGAATGTTTTTATTAGGTGTACTTATCACTTATATGACTTTCTTAAATTAGATTAATAAATAAAAATACTCTTTTCATCCTGGGTATCATCTTGCTGATGTAATAGCAATCATGTAAAGCTGAAACATCACTAAAAAGAACAAATAAAAGTATACAAACCACACATCTTCATAACTAGAACACAAAAATCATTTAAACTTTGAATTACTTATAAGGGAAAAAATACACATTAAGTCCCAGTGAGCTATCTCCCAAGCAAATCTTCACACAGAACAAGGGCAGTTTGGGGAAAAGAATAGGGAAATAAGAAGGGAGCAAGCAACCAGCATAGAACAACTGCCAGATTCAAATGAAAACTTAAAGGAAACTGAAGAAAATCAAGAAAATACCCAAGAGCATAAAAACAAAGTAAAGAAGAATAAAAGAGCAGAGACAAAGTGGCTGAAATGGAAAACAAGCAAAGATCCAATTTATGTGTAATTGGAGCTCTTAAGGAAGATAAAACAATGAAAAAAACAAACACTTAAAACTATGATACAAGAAAACTTTATAGAAACAAAAGATTTGAATACACATATGAAGAAGGATCACCAGACACTAGAGAAAATTTACCCACAAGACACTCTACTAATGCTATTAAGATAATAAAAATAAATTCCTCAAGACCTCCAAGCAAAATGATCAAACAATTTACATGGGCAAGAGAATCTGACTGGCATCAGTCTTCTCAAAATCATCAAAGCAAGAAAACAATGGAGCCACATTTTCAGAAATTGCCAGAAAGAAAGTGAGAAGCAAGGCTTTTTATACCCTGCCAAGTCATCCTTCAACTATAACAAAGCCACAGGAAAAGGGTTTAAACATTAGACAGTTTATGAAATTCTGTACCCTTACATCTTCTTAGGAAATTTACTGGAAGACAAATTTCATACAACAAAGGGGCTGACACTACTCTGAATATATAGTTTTGTACAACTTTGATTTGGAAGCATGTTAATGTTTCACTATACATATACACACATGCAAAACAAGGATGGAATTTTTAAAAAAGAAATGTACAGAATGTGCAACAAATGAAAAACATAACCACAAGAAGTGGGGGGAGGGTGTGGATAACTAACCCAGTTCACTTGTGAGTATAGTGTATTTTGTCTCATATAACCTCAGAACGTTAAATAAACATTGAGCCCTAACTCCTAGGCTTTTCTCACAGAGGTCTGAGCTAAAAATTCTAAAACTAGTCTATCTGTATTCTGCTGCTGCTGCTAAGTCACTTCAGTCGTGTCCGACTCTGTGCGACCCCACAGAAGGAAGCCCACCAGGCTCCCCCATCCCTGGGATTCTCCAGGCAAGAACACTAGGACTGAGCAAATAAGTAAATATATTTTGAATAGTCACAGCCAGCTTCTCATGGTCAAAGAAGGAGTTACAAATATGCAAAGTGAGAAGGACAGAATAAACCCTGTGGTACTAAATTGGAATTAGATATATCTGAAAGAACTCTTGGTTTTTAATATATATAGTGTTTATGGTTTGTTTTTTTGTGTGTGTTTATGGTTTTAATAGAGATAGACATAGATGTTTGCAAGGGAATGTAGATATAGGTGTAAATATATGCACACATATACACACATACACTTAATTATATGGGTATGTGTGTACATATATAAATATATAGCTAGAGAGAAAGAGGGAAACATACATATAGATATATCTACTTATCTTCTTCTTATACATATCTGCTTCTTAGCTCTATTCACTAGGACATAAAAGCAATGACATTCTAGTAACAGTGAGCACATGAACCATCAGTTCAGTCACTCAGTCGTGTCTAACTCTTTGTGACCCCATGGGCTGCAGTATGCCAGATTCCCTGTCCATCAGCAACTCCCGGAGTTTGCTCAAACTCATGTTCATCAAATCAGTGATGCCATCCAACCATCCATCCTCTGTCATCCCCTTCTCCTCCTGCTTTCAATTTTTCCCAGCATCAGGGTCTTTTCCAATGAGTCAGTTCTTTACATCAGGTGGCCAAAGTATTGGAGCTTCAGCTTCAGCATCAGTCCTTCCAATGAATATTCAGGACGGATTTCCTTCAGGATGGACTGGTTGGATCTTCTTGCAGTCCATGGGACTCTCAAGAATCTTCTCCAACACCATAGTTCAAAAGCATCAGTTCTTTGCCACTCAGCTTTCTTCATAGTCCAACTCTCACGTCCATACATGACTACCGGAAAAACCATAGCTTTGACTAGATGGACTTTTGTCGGCAAAGTAGTGCGTCTGCTTTTTAATATGCTTTCTAGGCTGGTCATAGGTTTTCTTCCAAGGAGCAAGCGTCTTTTAATTGCATGGCTGCAGTCACCATCTGCAGTGATTTTGGAGACCCCCAAAATAAAGTCTGTTTCCACTGTTTCTCCATCTATTTGCCATGAAGTGATGGGACTAGATGCCATCTTAGTTTTCTGAATATTGAGATCTAAGCCTATGTTTTCACTCTCCTCTTCCACTTTTATCAAGAGGCTCTTCAGTTCCTCTTCACTTTCTGCCATAAGGATGATGTCATCTGCATATTTGAGGTTACTGATATTTCTCCCAGCAATTGATTCCGGCTTTTCCTTCATCCAGCTTGGCATTTCGCATGCTGTACTCTGCATATAAGTTAAATAAAAGCAGGGTGGCAACATACAGCCTTGATGCACTCCTTTCCCAGTTTGGAAGCAGTTTGCTGTTCCACGTCTGGTTCTAACTGTTGCTTCTTGACTTGCAAACAGATTTCTCAGGAGGCAGGTAAGGTGGTCTGGTATTCTCATCTCTAAGAATTTTCCACAATTTGTTGTGATTCACACAGTCAAAGGCTTTGGCACAGTCAATAAAGCAGAAGAAGAAGCATGGTTATGTTCCAAAACAAACAGAGCTAAAAGAAACCAGGGCTTCTAAATGGCTGATTTCAGGTCAAGGGCAGGGAACAAAGCTCAGGGAAGATGAGCCTTGAACATCTTACTACACTAGAAAGCAAGTAAATGTTCAAACAATGATGAGGACATATAATAAGGACCCAGAAGCCAGCCTGAAAGGGCTCCCATTGCCCAAATCTGGACAATCTGAGTTTCAAAATAAAGTAAAGGAATACAAATCTGGACAATTTGAGTTTCAGAATAAAGTAGAGGAATATAATCTATTGGATGAAATAAGAATTCACATTGATATAAACATATAAATGAAGAATAGAACACTATTCCTCAAGTAGAGTCAATTAATGTAGAAGAAATGATGGAATTAGAAAGTCACTATTTAGCCCCCCTCACAATAATAATTGATCAAGCAAGAATCAAGAATGGACGCTAAAACTACTGGGTAAAAGTTTGATGAGTACACAAGGACTCTCCCCACTAGATACTTACAATGGGAAAAATATAACGCTACAGTGAAGAAACCTGGTAGAAACCACTTTGACCAAGTGATCAAAGCTAAGTAAACCAGCAGTAATAAAATAAGTTAACATCACATCATGGACTTCCTGAGATGCTGCACTAAGCAGATCGCAAATCAGTATTTGCATTTTTTTGCAATATTCCTGCCAAAAGTGCAAAAGCTCAATCTACTCATGAGAAAAGATCAGACAAACCCAAATTGAAAGTCATTCTACAGAATAACTAGCCTAAACTAACACAACATTATAAAGCCATTGTCCTACAATTAACAACTTCAAAATTAAAATTAAAAAAATAACTAGACTGTACTCTTAAAAAATAGTAATGTCACAAAACACAAAGAAAAACTGAGGAACCATTAGAATAAAGGACACTAAAGAGGCACGACAACTGAATACAATACAGAGTATTATTAGGATAACTGGTGAAATCTGAATAAAGTTTAAAGATTTGGAAAACAGTGTTCTATCAATGTTAATCTCATGACTGATAAATGAACTGCTTTATAAAAGGAATGTTCTTGTGTAATTAAGAAATACACACTAAAGTACTTAGAAGTAAAGGGATATGTTTATAACTGACTTTCAAATGGTTTCACTATCTATATAAATATCTAGAGAGAGAAGGACAAATCAAACATAATAAATGTTAACATTTGAGGAATCTGGTTAAAAGATATAAAGGAATTCTTTGAACAATTTTCGTGACTTTTCCATATGTTTGGAATTATGGCAAACTAGAAAGTTAAAAAACTGAAAGTAACAGATTATAACTCGTATAAAACAGGAAACCATCAATCTACAATGATATTAATAAATAAATGAATAAACTGAAAGTCTGATGAGGAATGGGATATTTTCATGGTTCTAAAGATCCTCACCATCTAATGTTTATTATCATAAAGGGAAGAGAAATGAGAGTAATTTTACAGTGGAGACTTCTGCCAGACGCATTTTAATGAATGATCAAAGTGATCATCATCAATAATGGGGCAAATGAAAATCATGTGTCACCTGATAGGCTATAAAAAGAACAGAGCATTACTTCTGGGATCTTCCTGCCAATGATGCAAGACCTCAATCTAATTGTGAGGCTACAATCAAGACAAATCTAATTTGAGAGACATTCTATATACTGGCCTGAATCTTCCAACGTACCAAAGTCATGAAAGTAAAGGAAGGCTGAGGAAATGTACTCGAGTGAAGGAGACTAAACAGACATAATCACTACATGTGCGTGCATGCATGCTGAGTTGCTTCAGTCGTATCCAACTCTTTATGACCCCATGGATTGTTGCCCACCAGGCTCCTCTATCCATGGAATTCTCTGGGCAAGAACACTGGAGAAGGCTGCATGCCCTTCTCCAGGGGATCTGCCCGACCCAGGGATCAAACCTACAGGTCTTATGTCCTGTGCATTGGCAAGCAGGTTCTTTGCCACTAGTGTTACCTGGGAAGCCCAATCACTACATGCCTCTGAATTAAATCTTTTAAGCAAAAAAAAATTATTGAGATAATCAGTGAAACTTGAATGAGTTCTGAGAATTAGATGGCAGTAATATATCTGTGTTATGTATTGTATAATTCAATGGACATTAATCTGAGCAAACTCTTGGAGGCAGTGAAGGACAGGGAAGCCTGGTGTGCTGCAGTCCATGGGGTCGCAAAGAGTCAGATGCAACTTACAACTGAACAACACAACCACAACAATACATCAGTGTCATGCATTGTATAAAACATCAGTATATATATATATATATATCTACTGATATATATATATATCACATATTTTAAAACCTGATTTTAAAAGCTGTATTGTGGTTATGTAGGAGAATATCTTAGTTTATAGAAAATACAGCTAAAGTATTCAAGGAGTTAGGAACATCACTTAATCACAAATAGTTCAGAGAAAAAAGTACTTTGCAACTTTTCTAGAAACATTTTAAACTTTTAAAAAAAATTTTTTATAAAAACTCTTCTAATTATTAATATAAACCTAAGATATATCAAGTTTAAAATTTTCAAACTGTATTTTGTAAAATTCTCCTTATCCTGCCACTCTTAATATTTGGGTAAACATCATTCCAGAAGCTTCTCTACACACAAAAGGATATACCACGGATCAAACTTTAAATAAAATCATGTATGTGCTGTCCCGTGCCCTGATTTTTCCACCCAGCATCATCTTGTGCATATCAGTCCATACACACATGTACATATTTACATTCCAAAATAAAGTTACTGTCACTACCTCAAGGAGTCCTACAGCTATGGAAAGTGCCACCCCAGAGGAACGCAAAGGTCTCTTTCCCTGTGGTACAGGCCAGGGGTCTCGCTGAAGTTCTCCCAGAAGGTCTGTGAGATTCATGTCTATCTTCTGTACTGGCTGTAAGAATCTACAAAACAAAATAAAATAAAAAGCCATTGATAAATGTTTGTGGGTGAAGGTTTAAGAAACAAATTGTCCACTTTCTTAAAAACAGGAAAAGAAGCAGAATACGTGGCAGACCAAATGGTTCTCAAACTTTTGTGTATATCAGAATTGGTGAGAGGGTTTGTACTGACACAGATTGCTGGTTCCAGGGTTTTGTTTCAGTAGGTCTGGGGTGGTGACCAAGAATTTGCATTTCAAGTAAGTTCCCAAGTGATGCTGTGTACTGCTGAGGAACTCAGTGAGTACAATTACTGTTAAAAAAACACTCAAACCAAGTATTACTTTGGGATTGCATCTTCTGTTTACCAATCTAGTAAGTTTTAGAGTTACTAAATGAATTATGAGAAGATACATCGACTCAATTTTACTAATACCACTTCTGATTAGTAAGTTTAGAGCTACCCACAAAGCTAAGAAGGCAAAATTAAAAGCTTATGGGGACCTATTTTTGCTTGGCTGCCCTCAAGCACAAAAATTAAATTTTTTGAACTTAAAAACAGAAAATCGGGAATATATCAAAACTACATTCCAGGGGCTTTCCTGGTGTCTCAGTGGTAAAGAATCTGCCTGCCAGTGCAGGAGACACAGGTTTGATCCCAAATCCAGGTAGATCCCACATGCTGTAGAGCAACTAAACCCCTATGCCACAACTATTGACCCTGTACTCTGGAGCCTGGGAGTCTCAACTACTGAGCCCATGTGCTGCAACTACTGAGCCCGTACACTCTAGAACCTGTGTTCTGCAATGGGAGAGGCCCTTGCACCAAAACTGAAGAGTAACCCCCGCTCACAGCAACTAGAGAAAAGTCTGTGCAACAACAAAGACCCAGTACCATTCAAACAAGTAAATAAAATGCCCCACATAAATTAAAAAAAAAAACTATACTCCAATATTTAAAAAAAAATTTTAAAGACTATATCAAAACTAAAGTAACTCCTTACATTGTAATGATGAAAAACCAACCATTTCAGCAATGTAATTTTACCACAACTCTTTTAAAAGTATACTAATTCAGTATTTATATTCCTAAAAATATTTAACGATATTGGATCACTGAAGGCCTGTGTTCAAGCTAAGGGTGAAGACAGATTGTATCAGCTGTAAAACTGTGAGGTTGTTTTTGCCATATTTATTACCTGTTGGAAGGAGGTGGCTGCTGTACCTGAGGACCACGTGTTGCTTGAGTAACTGGTACTTTAGAGAGCCCCAGCATTTCCTGCAAAGAGATTATTTCTGTGATGTCCATTTAATTACTCCTACAAAGGTGTATTAGAAACACAAAAATAAAGAATACAAAATCTCTTCCCTTGAAAGCAAAAGTTCCAGTTGGGAAGACTATCAGGTAAACAGTGATACAATGAAATAAACATCATAAGAGAGCAAAGTACAAAGTGCTGTGTGAGAAAAGAAGGGGGAAACTAGCCCAGAATACTTCATTTCTAATTAATAGTCAAAATAAATTACTGTGTAACTTGAATGTCTATATTCTTAACTTGTATTCATTCATTCCTTTCAGCAGCTATATAGTTCAAGTATCTGTTATGGGCCAGGTATGTAATGGTGAAATATATAAATAGTCCCTGACTGTATGAAAATTTTAAAAAAATTTGAAAAATTGAAACCAACAAAAGTTAAAGCATTAGCTAAATAAGTCTAATAATAAATATGGTGGAGAGATAGTAAGGAATTGTATAAAGGGGGGTTATAAAGTAATAAACATCTTACATGCCTATGCTTCTTAATTCTGACTTATATGAACATTCTCTGCCCTCTCAACTATCTTCCAATCGATGAACATATTTAAAGCAATATGAATATCTCTCATCATCTATCAAAATATCTAGACAGAAAAAGATTTTGAAAAATATACCAAGATAATCCTAATATGTTGCACGTAACTCCCTGCCTTGGAAGACAAGGCTTTAATTTGCTCCAAAGACAAAAATATCCCAGTGTATGAAAAAATATATATATTCACAGTTCACCCATTAACTCTCAAGCCTTAAAATATCTCCCCTTGCCAAACACAAAGTGTTTAGTTCCTAAAACATGCAAGGAAGCAAAAGCGGCTGCCTTCTCTCAGTCTTCAGCATGACTCTTCTACAAGCCTTCAAATCTTTAGTAAAATAGCTTCAGCTTCACTCTAAGCTTTACAGATCCTTCAAAAGTGAAGGGTCTTCAATCTCTATGATGACAATGTAAGGCAAACAAAAGAAAGCTGAGGCCAACACTAAATTTAAAGGCTTTGTTATAATACAACTATATTAGTCATTCATAATAGTTTCTGGAAACATATATCTAGAACGCATTTTTAGACATACGTAGAGTGATACGCAGAGACAGGAAAACTACCATTCTTGTTGCTTACCTGCAGTTGTTTGGCAGACAGATCTTTTGTTCCTCTGAAGACATAGCTTTTTGAAATGCCCTCACATCCAAGTTCATGAACCTGCACCATTCTCCCAAAAGTAATTAAGCCAACCAAAGCTGTAGGTGGTAAAAGGCTTAGTGACATCTGCATAGATTCTTTCAGGGCTTGTAAATCTTCATCTTCCATGCAAGTATCAACCACATACAGGAATATCAAAGGCATCTGAGGCCCACGCTATTAAAAAATATTGTGATCAAAAAAAATGCTGTTTTAAAAGTATAACACTTCAGCTCAACACATAGGATAATCAACAGAGGACTAATTAAATAATTTATTATATGTTTAACAATGGAATTCTAATAAAGGTATTTTACAAATGAAATATTCTATACCCAATACATCATCAAGTGAAAAATTAAGTTTATGAACATTAGTTATGTTACAAGAAAGGGATTTTCACTTTCAATTTTACTTAACTGCATGAAGTTTCATTTCATACAACAAGCATTTCTTTTAAAACAAGAAAACAGTAACTTTAACGCTTAACAGCAAAATTAGGTGATTTTTATAAAATAATTATCTAATCTGAACTGCACTGTAAGGGAACTAGAAACTAGTCAGAGTGGACAAATCAGTAACAGACTCAAGAGAGACATATTCTGCTTTCTCTACAACATTCATAAAAGACATTACCTTAATACTTAAGTATTAAAATAAATTATGTAAAGCTGTTCAGAAAGGGAAGAAAAATTATTTTCCTAACAGGAACCAATTCAAGAGTAATTTCATTATTAGACTTGGGGATATATCATTAGGCTCCAGTATCATATTGACCAAGTATCTGTAACTAATCTTCCAATTACAAAGCAAAATTGATACTTTACTATTTATTGACCTACTCTATATAGCAAGTCAAACCTCCCTGCCCAAAATCCTGGCCATCTTTCAAATAACTACAATAGAAATTACCTTGCTCAAACTGACCTTGACAGTTTTTACCTTTGAAATGCTTAATCAATTCAATGTGAGAATGAAGAATGATGCCTTTTAAGTCAGCTCAATTGAATAATTATTTTGGTATAAAGTACTGCTAAATTACTGGATATTTTAAACTTCCTTAAAGAGTTACTCTTATGTTCTTACCAGAACTACATATTCAATGCTAGAAAACTGAGGTAAAAGTTCAGCAGGCTGATTCAGTTCAGATATACCAGCATAAGTCGGTGGAAACTACAGGTAGAAAAAAGAAAAATATTTTAACAAATTATTACCAAGTAATGAAATTTTAAACTGAAAAGACTTCCTGATCACTTAATTACTTAAAAATACTTTAATCACTTATTTATTTAATCCTATAACAAATTAATCTTTATTTTTAAATATGTATTTTCCTACACCTATAGACCAGTATTAGTATTACAGCATTAACATCTACATTGGGGGCTTTCTTACCTGATTCCTCTGATAACAAAAGTTGCAAGCCCAGAGTTTTGCTCGATAATCCACTTGACTGTTTTAAGAAAAGATACAATAGCTCATGATTCAGCTAAACTGTCCAGTAATTCCAATTTCAACAAAATTAACTTCTTTCTGAAAATGAATTAATTCAAACTGACAGTGAAAGCAATCTTTAAAAGCTACGTATTTTTAGGTGTTGCCATTATTTAATTCATACTTTTAACACATACAAGCTCACCAAAATGAATATATTGTAACTTTTAATATACAGCAAATACCAACAATAAATTAAGATATTCCTATTTTTTTTCTCCAAGTGACTCAGTAACTTCTAAACTCAGCTCTAGAAAACACATATTCAATAAAAATATATATAGTTATTGAATGCCATTATTCTAGGTGCTGATAAGTAAATGAGATCAAAAGTCCTATTATCATAAAGCGTATATTCTAGAAGTGAAAGACAATAAATGCATAAATGCAGAAGATACTTTTAGACAGTGATAATAAAAACTAAAGATAACAAAGCAGGACATGAGAATGTATTTGGGAGGGCAACTTTAAAGGAAAGCTTTCATTAATAAACAACTAAAATGTAACTGAAATGAAAAGAAACTAGTTACAGGAAAACCTGGGGGCAAAGCAATCCAGGCAGCATGTATAGCTATTGCACAAAGTCTGTGGTAGAAATAAGTTAAGTATATCCAAGAACAGAAAGAAGATAAGGTGTAATGTAGGTGAAAATGAAGAAAACGGATGATACAGATGAAGGCAGAAATAAACACAGGCTAGATTATACAGAGCTTTACAGGTCTCGATAAGGGGTTTGGATTTTTCATTATAAGTGTAATTCTCCACTCTTCTGGGTGGAGAAGAGACTACTGAAAGGCAAGAATGGAAACAGGAAGATCAGTTAGGAGGATAATGAAACCACCCAAGAAAAGATTACCATCTTTTGAAGCACCATGTACTAGCAGAGAATGAGAGTAAGAGACAGGATCAGTAATGTTCTTGAGACAGAATCCACTAGATTCGCCAATGGATTGAGTGGAAAGAGAGGGAGTAGAAAGAGGAATAAAAGGTGATTCTTCAGAGTCTGGCTTATATAACACGAAATCATAACATTTTTGAAACACCATACCATTCAATTATGACTTTATAAATGACACAAAATGAGGTGAAAGTCAGCATCAGTATCTAGAGAATACTGATAGAATCTAACAGTTTACATACTGACAATTTTGTATTTGGGTTCTTTTTAACTCACAACAACTAGTATGAGTCTAAAATTTTATAGCTCTTTGGTTCTACTTTAACTTGAAAAAATAACTATAAACAAAAGCATTTTATATAAATGAACAAGAAAGAAACTACATTTTTAAATCATAAGGACCCTTTAGTGTTTTCCATATACTTTAATTACCATAAAGGGTTCAAAACTGCACGGCAAGTGGTCCTACTACAGAGAACAGGTTCATATTGAATGGGTGGCAAATCTGGTCTCTCCTTCAGTGGTGTAAATAAGGCTGCTACTGGAACGACCATTCTTGTAGCTTCCAGTCGACTTGATGGCCAAACATTCCAACTAAATCGGACTCCATCTCGTTCTTCATTTTGTTGGATGAATTCCAAATAGGTTGTCATTGTAGAGCTGTATTCTTATTTCTGTAACAAAATTAAAAGATATTTTTAAATACTATTAATAAAATTCAAAATAAGTATGTTTTTCCCAGTTCCACTCATCCATTAGAAATCATAAACGAAAGAAAATAATTATCTCAGAAAAAAATTAGCAAGTCAACAATGACCTCAATTATAAGAAAATAATGAATGGCTCCACAGAACCCAAAGCTCATTAGGCCCCAAAAGAGGTATTTTATCCTTTTTTCATTCACTCTTGAAAAAAACTACAGAAAAAATAATAAATGATAAAATTGATGTCCTATATTTAACTCAAAAATGGGGAAAATCCAGGTTCTAAGTTTTCTGTATCAACCTAATGAGTTACATCGTTCTAATAAACAGATTGTCAAAAACATTGAATTCTAAAACTCACATGCTTTTCTACCCAGAAGGTAGTAAGCTGCCACTAAACTTGCTAAAGATAATGCTTAACAGTACACAACAAAAAGACTTTTCTAAAATGAGGTACTTCTATTTTAGACAGGCAATTTGTTTATCATACTAATACAGGACATTTGAGGAACGAGAAATAAATGCATAAGTGTGTTCCATGTGATGCAAACATCATTCACTTCTTTTGCAGAAACAATTCAGAATACTTCTAACATTCCAACTTATGAGAGCATTTTAAACTCTAATTTGAGATATGTAATTTCAACATAATCATTTAAACTCACTACCAGAAGAGGGAGGTGCCATTCTGGTTAGGGCCTGGTATCAAAAGACATCTTCATCTTGTTATTCTTTAACTGCTTGACTAGGATGCTAGCTCTCCTACCTAGGCAACAGGTCTGTCTCATGCTCTCAAACTGTAGCAGTGGTTAGTGATGGAGGGAAATTATAAAATTTAAAGGTCTAAGAAGATAGAACCTCAAGTACTATCTGGCTGGCTAAAAGATTTGTGGGAGGGATGAATGGTATCAAGAATTGAAGAATTATGAAGGTAGGGTACCAACAGAGCCAGCATGGATGCTGAAGTTGCTAAGAACAATGATGGGATGAGGAACTGATTCTAAAATATAAGTTAAAGAAGAAAATGTATTATTAGATATAAGAGTTTTCAGAAAAATGCTCAAATATATTTTGATAATACAAATTACATAACCTGATGCTTAACAAACCTAAGTATATTAAACAACTAAGAACTTCCCCTTCTTTAAAAGAAATAAGAATGTTATTAGTCAATTATATCCTAATTGAAAATATAATAAGAAAATAAAAATTAGACACTGTATTTCCTCCTATCAGAATTTCAGAGACAACTAAGGAATTTTATAGTAAGCAAAAGCAATCATGACTTTTCAAAGATTGACAAAGGGTAGAGAGAAATCCTAAGATAACTAGATTTGTATCAAAAAGATTACTTTAAAGCTAAATACAGGAGATGGCTTTGAGAAAAACATAAGCATTCGAGAAGAAATGGCTGTTGAAATATAATGATAAAACAAAGGTCAAGGATAATCAGAGGGAAGTCAGAAGATGCCAACTTCAGCTTTAGCATAGGAAACAATAAAAGTTTTCCAACTATATGTTTATGTGAGGCCAGATATCCTTCATACAATTCAACCAGACAACATATCAAAACAGACAGCAAGTAGATCCAAAAATCCACCTGTCTTCTATTAAGCCTGGATCAGCTGGTAAAGAATCGTCCTGCTATGCAGGAGACCTGGGTTCAATCCCTGGGTTGGGAAGGTAACCTGGAGGAGGGAAAGGCTACCCACTTCAATATTCTGGCCTGGAGAATTCCATGTATTGTATAGTCCATGGAGTCGCAAAGAGTAGGACGTGACTAAGGGACTTTTTTTTCTTTTCTTTTCTTCTGGATCCTCAATAATGTTTAAGAGTATAAAAAGGTCCCAAGAATTACTTCCTTAGGACTCTAGGGCTTAATTTAAAAGCACAGAAGCTGGTAGAGAAAGGCTCTATGAAATTTACCATGAAGACATCTACACACAGGCAATGGCCAGGTTTAAGTTTCTATAAGAGGTAACTAGCCTGGATTTTAACTCCACATCCTTACTTTTTTATTGAGACATAGTGAGTATCACCTGATTGATATTTAAGTAAAATTCCCTTCCTCTTCCTCACCGTTTTATCCTCTCAATCGCTCTGCTCTAAGATTATGTTTGGTCTCTAAATCACATCTATTTCTTTCTTATATTATCACTTTTCAACAGCAGTCTGAAAAATGTCCCACATTTTTCTTCTTAACTGGTCCGATTACAGAGACATGCAAAACACCTCCCCAAATTCCCTCACCTTTCCAAGGGAGAAATTAATCTTAAAATCACTCACTCTAGAACAAATACTGCCAGGCTTGGTCCCATATTCAACAACAGCATATCTGAAATAAAGTCCTTTTGCAAACCAGCTCTTCATGAAATGGCATTATTTGATAAGCATTCTCTCCCCTAGTACTGTCTGTGCTGCTGCTAAGTCGCTTCAGTCGTGTCCAACTCTGTGCGACCCCATAGACGGCAGCCCACCAGGCTCCCCCGTTCCTGGGATTCTCCAGGCAAGAACACTGGAGTGGGTTGCCATTTCCTTCTCCAATGCGTGAAAGTGAAAAGTGAAAGTGAAGTCGCTCAGTCGTGTCCGACCCTCAGCGATCCCAAGGACTGCACCCTACCAGGCTCCTCCGTCCATGGGATTTTCCAGGCAAGAGTACTGGAGTGGGGTGTGCCATTGCCTTCTTTGAGTATTGTCTGTATAAAAGCATAAAACTAAAAAAATTTGATTCAAACACTAAACTAGGATGCAGACAATATACTAGTCATTACATTTTATTAAGTGGTACAAAACGTAAAGACCATTCTAAAGAAATGTCTCCTTCTCAGCACAACTTATAATCACTGGGGAATGACTTTAAATACTAAAAGTAAAGAAACATTAAGTCACTTTAACTGAGCACATCAGATATATGCCCATTAGCCATTTTATAGATAGCTAAGTGAAAAACATTTAGTAAAATTTGAGTTCCTTCCAATCAGATATATCTGTTAACAGACAATTAAATATGGCTTTCCCACTTTTCTGTCCTAAAATCCTCAATGAAGTGTCTTCAACTACTTCCCACGACTAGATTTATTATACTGCACAAAAAGCTTAACCTCTCTGATCCTCAAATTCTCATCAGTAAAATGAGGAGTTTGGGTTGGAAAACTACAAGGCCCCTTCCAAATCTAAAATTCTGAGCCAATTAAAAATGACTGAACTTCCAAAATGATGTCAGTTAAGACTACTGGAGAAGGCAGAAAAGGAAGACTTAACATACATCTATAATTAAATCTAAAACTTCTTTTAACCAAGTTCACTTGACTAGTTACCCACTACTTTGAGGGGTGGACCTTGAGGAAGCTCCCGGATTCAACATACTCAATCCAGTGATTACAAGCGGATTTACTATGACTTTTCCCTTCCCACCAAAACGGAAAACACTTAGGGCCGAATGGAAGTACGGAAGATGGGTCCAATCTGAAAACTTAAGTCTATTTGTAACCAAGACCCAAGGTGTGCGCTCTACCTGGCACTTTTCTCCTTATCCCCTTTAACTCCCAAGGCCAAACTACGAGTGACGAAGTCACCTCGGGTCAAAGTCTAGGGCTCTTCGAATGAGACAAGGAATGAACCAAGTAGCCAAAGCACCCAGAAGCGGCGATGGGGTGGGGTGGGGTGGGGTGCAGTGGGGAAGGCAGATCGGCCATGAGCGGAGGGTGGGGTGCCGCCAGAGATGCCCTAACTGCTGCTTTTCACTCGACTCTCACCTTTCACTCCTGATCCGGGGGAGGCGGGTGAGGGAGCCGGGTTCCAGGCCCTGACAGGACTAAGCAGAGGCGGTGGGTGAGAAGGTGAGAAGTTCAGGGCTCAAGGCAGCCCCCGCCGGGCCGGGCCGCAGCCCCAGCGCACCCCCACCTGGCCCGGGGCACCCGGGGGGCAGAGTGGATACCACCCTCGAGACCCCGGCCCGCGGACCCGCCGCCGCCCTTCCCCCGCTTCCCAGTGAGCGCTCGCGGCCCCGAAGTCGATCCTTACCACAGTGCCACCACGTACGAGATCCGCGCCTGTCGCAGCCTCTACCTTACAAATCCGTCCCCTCCGCCGAGCGGGAGCGGCCGTGGCACCGCAATCAGGGACCGCGCAGCCCCGCCCCCGGCCTGCGCACAGAACTCGGCTGGACCAACATGGCTGGTGCCGCCTCTGCCACGTCAAAGGGAGGGGGGGCGGGGCGGGGCGGGAGACGAGGGGGCGGGGCGAGGGGGCGAGGGGGCGGGGCGGGGGGAGGGGCGGGGCGGGAGAGGAGGGGCGGGGCCGTCCTGAGGGCGGGGGCGACCGAGCCGCAGACCCGCAGGGGAGCGAGCCGGACCGCGGCTGAGCCCGGAGGTTGAAGAAGGGGAGGCGGGAAAGGCGGAGACGGAGCTGGAGGGGCGGGCCGACAGTGACAAACCTGACACGGATACCCGCGAGAGGCGCGGAAACCCGGTGGAATTAGAACGCGAGGGTGGGGCTGCGTCGTGGCGATGCGGTCTCCCCTCCCGGGAGTCACGACGGATCCCACTCCCCGTGGGCCTCCACGATGCAGGAACCCTTCTGTCGCCAGACTCGTCACCTCGTTGAGAGAAACGGAGGTGTTCCCTAGGACATCCTCTCCTCTAGGGCCCTGGCTGATTCCAAGAACAAGCCGCATCTCCCCTGAAAAAGCAAAGTGAGAAGTGCGGTCTTTCACTTGGTGCAACAAACATTTAGTGAACATTCGTCTGCTTTGTGCTAGGCACAGTAGCGATGCTGTGGTACCGCGTAGGCAAAAAGGGCCAAATATTCGGTCTGGAAGAACTTGCATACTACTTATACACTATTGATGTCCTAGTCAGTTTACCTCCCCTCCTACACTGCCTCTGCCAGCTCTCCCCGCTAAGCACACACAAACACATACACACCCTCTACAATCTTTGGTTGATTAATCTTGATGTGTTTTCTGCTTCTCTTTCCAAGAAAAGAATTGAGTAAAATGGGAAAGACAGAAACTGGCTGGAAAGACACTGGAGCTTGATGATCTGAGGCAACCCCACCCTTCAGTGAGGAGTTTGTTGACTAAAAAATAATATAGTCACAACCTTAAAGTAGAGAGGTATTTTATTTGGTGGGAATGTTAAGGACTTTGAGCCCAGAAGCAGCATCTCACTAGACCTGAGAAAACTGCTCCAAGGAGGCAAGAGGGCGAGTCATGCTATATACAAGTTTACAACAAAGTTGGGCAGGCAGTCTGACCATCAAAGATTATTGTGAGGTAAGGGAAATCAATGGCAAGCCACTCCAGTACTCTTGCCTAGAAAATCCCATGGATGGAGGAGCCTGGTAGGCTGCAGTCCGTGGGATCGCTAAGGGTCGGACACGACTGAGCGACTTCACTTTCTTCACCTTCACACATTGGAGAAGGAAATGGCAACCCACTCCAGTGTTCTTGCCTGGAGAATCCCAGGGACCGGAGAGCCTGGTGGGCTTCCGTCTAGGGGGTCACACAGAGTCGGACACGACTGAAGTGACTCAGCAGCAGCAAGGGAAATCAACATTCAGAAAAGTAAGATCACGGCATCCGGTCCCATCACTTAATGGCAAATAGATGGGGAAACAGTGGAAACAGTGGCTGACTTTATTTTGGGGGGTTCCAAAATCACTGCAGATGGTGACTGCAGACATGAAATTAAAAGACGGTTACTCTTTGGAAGGAAAGTTATGACCAACCTAGACAGCATATCAAAAAGCAGAGACATTACTTTGCCATCAAAGGGCCATCTAGTCAATGCTATGGTTTTTCCAGTAGTCATGTATGGATGTGAGAGTTGGACTATGAAGAAAACTGAGCACCAAAGAATTGATACTTTTGAACTGTGGTGTTGGAGAAGACTCTTGAGAGTCCCTTGGGCTGCAAGGAGATCCAACCAGCCAATCCTAAAGGAAATCAGCCCTGCACATTCATTGGAAGGACCGATGGTGAAGCTGAAACTCCCACACTTTGGCCAACTCGTGTGAAGAACTGACTCATTTGAAAAGACCCTGATGCTGGGAAAGATTGAAGGAGGAGGAGAAGGGGATGACAGAGGATGCGATGGTTGGATCACATCACCCACTGAATGGACTCGAATTTAAGTAAACTCCAGGAGTTGGTGATAGACCGGGAGGCCTGGCATGCTGCAGTCCATGGGGTTGCAGAGTCAGACACAACTGAGCAACTGAACTGAACTGAACTGAAGGGAAATCAGATATCAAGCTAAGGAATTTAGCATTCTATGTATGGGAAGATGCAAGTCTCTGGGCTCACTGAATTCATTCCTTTCATATGGACCTCAACTCTCTGGGGCCAAATCCTGTCTCCTGATTGTTTACATCCTTAATTTCTTGTTCACCTTAAGGAGTGGCAAATGTGGCAGATGGCTGCTTCCCCTAGCTTCTCAGCAGTCCTGGGGGTGTAGGGTAGGGAGGGGGGCATGGCAGCATCTGCCAGACAGAAGGCATTGTGTTCCAAAATTGTTGATGTCTGTGACATTTCTTATTTATTGATATGGCAGGAGTTATTCCATGTCACAGATTGTTCATGAAATTATTTCCAAAAAGGACAACACCTAAACTCTTGCCAAGCTTAGCCCTATAAGCATTTTACTGCACAGAGAAAATGATTAACTTTTTTGTTCTTCAAAGCTTATCTTCACAAGAAAGAAGATACATAGCAAATATATATTTTATTTTCTCTAAGATTGTTTTGTAAGATAAAAGAGGATGACTTTGGTTGTCAAATTTTAAACAATCCTGAAGAGGAAATGGGAATCAAAGGCCAAAATTCTGTACAGACCTGCAAATAAAGTGGGATCAGTGTGCCACCTTAACAAGGATTCTTGACTGAAAGCACAGCAAGTAAATAGCTGTAGACAATGATATAAAGGTGGAATACGGACATTCACAGAAAAAAACAAGACCTAAGAATGACTAGGGTAAACAGACACAGATGAGAGGATTCACTGGGATCCTGGAATTCTGTGAGGAATAAATCAAAGCACAGCACCTTTGGTAATTTCATTCATTTTATGGTCCCCAGAGAGGGATCTTTGCCATCCAACTCAACGAAGTCTAAGAACTCATAATATTTATGTTTTCAACTGGACAAAAGGCTTTAATTTCCTATTAACAATGAACTAAATGTTAGGATGGGTAACAAATTCAATTATATCTGTCTTTATGTACTTCAAGATTAATGAGTTTAAGAGTTAACCCTTCTACATATTAGGACCTATTAGACCCAACTTTAGTTTTCAAAGATTTCCTCTTCTGGGAGTACTATTTGTAAGGATTGATTTTTTACAGCTTTTATTCTTTCTTAAAGGTCTTTCAAAAACAAAAAATTCATTTAAAAAAATAGGATAAAATTTAATTCTATTTGCAGTAGATACATGGGTCCATTGAACTCTTGTAAATCTAAGATACATCATGGAATCTTACTGATCTTATTTTTCCTGTCTTGCAACATTCTGCTACTTCATCATCCATGGAATTATTTCATCATTAATGATTAATTGTTCCAAATTATGCTTTAAAATATACTAAAATAATAAGAAAATGGAAAATGATATAATTACCTAAGATGATAGAATAAAGAAGTAAGTCATCACTATTACATTATCCTTCAGTTTTCTTTTTGCAATGCTCCAAGTACTGTAGCTTCTTTCAAGATCTTTGTACTGTGCCTCTAGCTTTCATTGAATATAGTTGAGAATTCAGAAGATGAAAACAGAAATAGAAACACAGAAATTGCTCTCTAATAATGAGAGCAAAACCTTAAACTAATAATCTTTAGATGACCATTTCCTAAATGAATGTGTCAAAGTCAAGAATTAATGAGTCAACAATATATTTCTAAAGATAAAAACTGTGATATTCTCATTTAGTTATTCATTCAAAAGGAATAACTTCATTCCACAAGATTTTGCAGTGAGCATCTGCATGATCTTATTTTGCTAAGAGCACATATTATGGAATTCTTTCATCTTTTATGATGTTTATATGGATAATTTATTTGATAAGATTCTTAAGAGGATATTTGCTAATGGCAGTTTTGTATACAAAGATGATAAGAAGGAAACAGATAATCTAGAAATTAAAAATTCTTTGAGTTCCTCATTTATTAAACTAAAAATACAAATGTTTTGCAAGTAGGTAGCAAAGATGGCTGTCCTCTATTCAACAAAATGATAAGCCTTTAAAGGTTTCAGAAAATTCTTTGTCTTATGTTTTGATGATGCAACTGCAAAAAGAACGAGAAGTAACAAGAAGTAATTCATAGTATGCAGTAGCAATGTATTTGTAATTTGCAGTCACTATGTGCAAGATGGATGTGTTCCAGACACATTATTGCAGGCAATGAGAAGGTAGTTGCATTCAGAGCATATTGCCCCTTTGGGGTATATCTTCAAAACTAGGAAAATAGGGAATAAAAACTGGGATTTTCTATGTTTGGATACTTATTTAAATTTCCAATGAAGTTGTTTTCCATTATCCTTTTATTCTTTTTTTAAATAATGGCTTTATTGAATATCCCTTTAATCTAAATATGTATCGGTTATTCATGAAATGACTTGAAGATATAAACTTAAAAAGGATAATGAGTCCAGATGGTAAATGGTGAAAACTATTTTTTCTGATATATTGAAAATTAAGTAGACAATGAATTGGAAAAAGGGAAAATCTCCAAGAACAATCTTCAGTTCAGTTCAGTCGCTCAGTCGTGTCCGACTCTCCGCGACCCCATGAATCACAGCACGCCAGGCCTCCCTGTCCATCACCAACTACCGGAGTTCACTCAAACTCATGTCCACAGAGTCGGTGATGCCATCCAGCCATCTCATTCTCTGTCGTCCCCTTCTCCTGTCGTCCCCTTCTCCTCCCGCTCCCAACCTTTCCCAGCATCAGAGTCTTTTCCAGTGAGTCAACTCGTCGCATGAGGTGGCCAAAGTATTGCAGTTTCAGCTTTAGCATCAGTCCTTCCAATGAACACCCAGGGTTGATCTCCTTTAGAATGGACTGGTTGGATCTCCTTGCAGTACAAGGGACTCTCAAGAGTCTTCTCCAACACCACAGTTCAAAAGCATCAATTCTTCGGTGATCAGCTTTCTTCACAGTCCAACAATCTTACTGGTTTTCTAATTTAATTATAGACATCCCTAGACCAAGGCATTTTAGATCAATCTGTAAACCTGAAGGATACTAGTTAAACATTTACCAACATGCAACTGATTATAACTGTTTGCTTTCAGTTACACCACCCTGTAAGTGCAAACACAAAATGACTGTTCTCCAAATATTTAACAATTGAGCATGAAACCTAAACAATTATAAAATACTGTTTTTATCATCATTCTTATGTATTTAGATTGACTGTAAAACTATAAAATCTGACATAAGTCCCCCCACAGAAAAAGTCTTTTTTAAAAGCAAATACTCCTAAGATAATTACTTCAAACTGGTATTTTTGAAAATGTCAGAATAGCCTGGCATACTGCAGTCTATGGGGTCACAAAAAGTTGGACACAACTGAGTGGCTGAATGACAGCAAATTAAAAAGAAAGAGGAAGGAGATCTCCCATGGTCAAATAAAGTCTGGAAATGCCAGTTTGTAAAATAGGTCTCTTAACTTGTCAAGAGTTTTAATATGTTAATATTCATTGTGAATCGTTAAGAATGGCATTTGTGTACATTTCCCAAAGATATTTGACCTTGGACTTTTTCCTGGGACTATCTAGGGCAAGTATTCGAAACAACTGTCTTCAGTCATTAATCACTTTAATCACTAGTTAATGTGTAACAGCCAGTATTTTCCTTCCCACTTTTCAACCCATTCAGTTCAGTTCAGTTCAGTTCAGTCGCTCAGTGGTGTCCGACTCTCTGCGACCCCATGAATCACAGCACGCCAGGCCTCCCTGTCCATCACCAACTCCCGGAGTTCACTCAAACGCACCTCCATCGAGTTGGTGATGCCATCCAGCCATCTCATTCTTTGTCGTCCCCATCTCCTCCCGCCCCCAATCCCTCCCAGCATCAGAGTCTTTTCCAGTGAGTCAACTCGTCACATGAGGTGGCCAAAGTATTGAAATTTCAGTTTTAGCATCAGTCCTTCCAATGAACACCCAGGATTGATCTCCTTTAGAATGGACTGGTTGGATCTCCTTGCAGTCCAAGGGACTCTCAAGAGTCTTCTCCAGCACCACAGTTCAAAAGCATCAATTCTTCGGTGATCAGCTTTCTTCACAGTCCAACTCTCACATCCACACATGACCATGGGAAAAACCATAGCCTTGACTAGACGGACCTTGGATGGCAAAGTAATGTCTCTGCTTTTTAATATGCTATCTAGGCTGGTCATAACTTTCCTTCCAAGGAGTAAGCGTCTTTTAATTTCATGGCTGCAATCACCATCTGCAGTGATTTTGGAGCACCAAAAAATCAAGTCTGACACTGCTTCCACTGTTTCCCCATCTATTTCCCATGAAGTGATGGGACCAGATGCCATGATCTTTGTTTTCTGAATGTTGAGCTTCAAGCCAACCTTTTCACTCTCCTCTTTCACTTTCATCAAGAGGCGTTTTAGTTCCTCTTCACTTTCTGCCATAAGGGTGGTGTCATCTGCATATCTGAGGTTATTGATATTTCTCCCGGCAATCTTGATTCCAGCTTGTGCTTCTTCCAGCCCAGCGTTCCTCATGATGTACTCTGCATATAAGTTAAATAAGCAGGGTGACAATATACAGCTTTTACGTACTCCTTTTCCTATTTGGAACCAGTCTGTTGTTCCATGTCCAGTTCTAACTGTTGCTTCCTGACCTGCATACATGTTTCTCAAGAGGCAGGTCAGGTGGTCTGGTATTCCCATCTCTTTCAGAATTTTCCACATAGGATTTTCCAAACTGGAGATTCCAGTAGTACAAAGAATGCAAATTTATTGGAATTGCATATGATCACCAGCAGATGGAGCCCTCGCCTCTACTTTTTCTTTCTGGTTTAATCTGTTTTTTGGGTTTTGTCCTGTGGGATCTCAGTTCTCTGCCCAGGGATTGAACCTGGGTCACAATAGTAAAAGCACCAAATCCTAACCACTAGACCAGGGAATAAATGAAGCACCTGCAGTTTTTTCTAACATGGATTGTCTTCTATTTGTTCAGATGGTGACATTATAAGACATGACCCAAGTATTTTTTAGAGTACTCACTAGAAAAAGTAATACTAAGCATCAGCAGAGTGTCCATATATATTGCATATGTGATATCATAGTCCATATACTGTTGTAGTCTGCGCATACAACTACAATTGTCGTTCAGTTGCTAAGTCGTGTCCAACTCTTTGTGATCCCGTGGACTGCAGCATGCCAGGCTTCCCTGTGCTTCATTATCTTCTGGAGTTTGCTCAGTTCATGTCCATTGAGTCTATGATGCCATCCAACCATCTCATCCTCTATCTCCCCCTTCTCCTGCCCTCAATCTTTCCCAGCATCAGTTTCTTTTCCAGTGAGTCGGCTCTTCACACCTGGTGGCCAAAGTATTGGATTTTTGGCTTCAGCATCAGCCCTTCCAATGATTATTCAGGGTTGATTTCCTTTAGGATTGAGTGACTTGGTCTCCTTGCTGTCCAAGGGACTCTCAAGAGTCTTCTACAGCACCACAGTTCAAAAGCATCAATTCTTCAGCATTCAGCCTTCTTTCTGGTCCAACTCTCACATCTATACATGACTACTGGAAAAACCGTAGCTTTAACTCTACCAACCTTTATCAGCAAAGTGATAAAAAAAAATCTGAAAAATAGTCTTGGAATGTTATATTAATTTCATAAAATAGTTTTCCATTATAGTGTTATATAGTTTTAAATCACCTTGAATGATGAATCCTTTTCAACTTCAGAAGTTTGTTTTGCTTATTCTTATTGCAGTATACACATGGTGATAAATTTTCTTTCATGTTTGACCTTAATGAAAATGTAGATCTATTTTATTAGTTCCAAAAATGGGCAGAAGACCTAAATAATCAACATCACAATTTATTCAGTTCAGTTCAGTTCAGTCGCTCAGTAGTGTCCGACTCTCCGCGACCCCATGAATCAGGGCACGCCAGGCCTCCCTGTCCATCACCAACTCCCGGAGTACACTCAAACTCATGTCCACAGAGTCGGTGATGCCATCCAGGCATCTCATTCTCCGTCGTCCCCTTCTCCTCCTGCCCCCAACCTTTCCCAGAGAAATTCAAATCAAAGCTACAATGAGGTACCACTTCACACCAGTCATAATGGCTATCATCAAAAAGTCTACAAACAACAAATGCTGGAAAGCTTATGGAGAAAAGGGAGCCCTTCTACACTGTTGATGGTGTAGTTGGTACAGCCACTGTGGAATATAACATGAAGATTCCTCAGAAAACTAAAAATAGAATTACCATATGATCCAGCAATCCCTCTCCTGGGCACAGATCCAGATAAAATTCTACTTGAAAAACATACATGCACCCCTATGTTCATAGCAGCACTATTCACAATAGCCAAGACATGCTGCTGCTGTTGCTTTTGCTAAGTCACTTCAGTCATGTCCGACTCTGTGTGACCCCATAGACGGAAGCCCACCAGGCTCTCCTGTCCCTGGGATTCTCCAGGAAAGAACACTGGAGTGGGTTGCCATTTCCTTCTCCAATGTGTGAAAGTGAAAAGTGAAAGGGAAGTCGCTCAGTTGTGTCCAACCCTTAGCGACCCCACGGACTGCAGCCTACCAGGCTCCTCCATCCATGGGATTTTCTAGGCAAGAGTACTGGAGTGGCTTGCCATTGTCTTCTCCGAGCCAAGACATGGAAACAACCTAAATGTCCATTGACAGAAGAATGGATAAAGAAGATGTGGCACATATATACAATGGAATGCTACTCAGTTATTTTAAAAATTCCATTTGTAGCAACATGGATGCAGCTAGAGATTATGATACTAAGTGATGAAATTCAGAAAGAGAAAGACAAATAACATAAGATACCACTTACTCAAGGCTATAGTTTTTCCAGTAGTCATGTATGGATGTGAGAGTTGGACTATAAAGAAAGCTGAGCACAGAAGAATTGATGCTTTTGAACTGTGGTGTTGGAGAAGACTCTTGAGAGTCCCTTGGACTGCAAGGAGATCCAACCAGTCCGTCCTAAAGGAGATCAGTCCTGGGTGTTCATTGGAAGGACTGATGTTGAAGCTGAAACTCCAATATTTTGGCCACCTGATGCGAAGAGCTCACTCATTTGAAAAGACCCTGATGTTGGGAAAGATTGAAGGCAGGAGAAGGGGACGACAGAGGATGATATGGTTAGATGGCATCACTGACTCAATGGACATGAGTTTGGGTAAACTCCGGGAGTTGGTGATGGACAGGGATGCGTGCTGCGATTCATGGGGTCACAAAGAGTTGGACACAACTGAGCGACTGAACTGAACTGAATTGAAACGTTAATTGGATGACTGAATTTATTAAAGTTTAATGGCATAAAGGGACAAGTGAAATTTCAGACTGTGGCCAAGGAGAAAACAACTGACAAAGTATGGTAACACAGAATTCTGGGGTGTGTACTAAGTTGTTTGAGTCATGTCCGACTCTTTGAGAGCCTATGGACTGTAGCCTGCTAGGCCTCTCTGTCGATGGGATTTTTCAGGCCAGAATACTGGACTGGGTTGTCACGCCCTCCTCCAGGGGATCTTGCCAACCCAGAGATCGAACCCATGTCTCTTATGTCTCCTGAACTGACAGGTGAGTTCTTTACCACTAACACCACCTGGGAAGCCCCGAATTCTAGGGGAGTAAATCTTAAAGAATAAGGAGGAAAAGATAAAATGTATGGATTAAGCTATGTTTCTCACTTGGAATGCTTTTGAAAAATTTCCATTTCAGAGTCCTACAACAAATAAACAGAGTCAGAAACTCTGGAGGAGAGAGTTACGGGACCCAGGAGTCTGTATTTTAAAGAATTTCTTCCAGATAATTCTTATGCACACTGATACTTGAAAATAACTGAGCTGCTTAAAAGGACATAAAGTACAGGGACAAATTTTTCATTTAGCTCTGTAAGTTTGACTTAGCAGATGCTGCTGCCATCAATAAACAGACATTCTGTGCTCACAACTTTCATATTACTCCCACAGCCAAGCACCAATGTGAGAAACACTGAAACACAAAAATCTTTCCACTGTAAACTGAGAAGTGACTGGAAATCTTTAAAAACAGGGTCACAGAAGCAGTGAAGTATCTTAGAAATAGTTCTTCCTAGGAAGAAATGGTTATTATAGTTTTAGAAGTTTAGACTTCTAAAAAGTTAAGTTTTTCTTCAGAATAACTTCATCAACAAAATATAGTTTCTTCTCAGCTGTCTCATATCTCAATCAAAAAATTCAAAAATACTTAGTGCAGGGGACTTCCCTAGTGGTCCAGTGGTTAAGACTTCACCTTCCAATACAGGGGTTGTGGGTTCTATCCCTGGTTGGGAAGCTAACATGCCTCATGACCAAAAAACCAAAACATAAAACAGAAGCACTATCGTGACAAATTCAATAAAGACTTAAAAAAAATACTTAGTGCAGTTTCCTATTTATAACTATATTAAACTTATTCCAAAATTCATTCCTTAATTCTTTTAAGCCAAATTAGTTTTAAAGAGCAGACAGTACCCTTATAAATGTTTAATTTCTTCTCTCTTGAATGAATTCATCCCTGTGTATTTAAAATTTTGGAAACATTTCATAATTATTGATGTCCTTTATTACACACTTCTTTTGAAAAAATTTTCTTATTATTTCCTGGGACAAGCTTTGTTCTATTTTGTTTTCTCTCTCCTTGTTTCCTTCATCCATGTGTAGTTTTGCCACGCACTTATATATGGAGTCCAGTATTAAGAATTGTTCCCTTTGTGGTTGATCTAGTAGGTTCTTTTCTACAGAAAAATGGGGGGAAATTGCTAATAAGCTAGTTTCCAAAGAAAAACGTATGTGTAAGAAAATCCAGAAATGACACATTATGATTTCTAATTTATTCTTGATCATCACCAAAATGTTTGGTGACAGGAGTGTTTCTCCACATGTCTTAGAAGTTTGTTTCTTGTAAAATCAGTAAGACTGTTTAATCAAATAACTTTTTAGTTTGCAGCCAGGCAGTTTCTTTCCATGTCTCCCAATTGTTTATTTAGTATTTATAAGCACTAATTCTTAAGCGCTTAACCTAAAGATTGTCCTTACTTTATCTCCAGTTTAGAAAGTTACATTCTGGTTTTAAAATCAGTTGCGTGCAATCTAAAGATGGATTTAACAACAAACAAAAAAGCCTTAAATTAAACAGACCCTAGAAAACAATTGTATTCACTCAGAGCTTGTTTAGAAAGGACTGAGACATAGTACTTTTATTGTTTCTTGCAATTTGTGACCTAGCATAAGTTAACTCAATCCATTTCTGCCTTGTTTACTCACTTGTAAAGTGGAAATAATAGTACCCCCTTATAAGATTGCCCCTGAGATTAATAATGATAACTTCTGGGTGTTGGCATTAACTTTGTTCTTTGCACTATTTAAGAAATCTTTCTTAAAAAGAAAAAGGGATGGCTACTCTTAATATTCATTTTGGATAAACACAAACTGATCTTTGGCACAGCCAAGTACAAGAAATTCCTCTGGGAAACTAATTTTACTTTCATTTGGCATCAGATAAATCTGGGTTGGAATTCGCTCTTCTCTTTTGTTGTTCTTGTTCAGTGGTGTCTGACTGCGATTCCATAGACTGCAGCATGCCAGGCTTTCCTATCCTTCACCATCTCCCAGAGTTTGCTCAAACTCATGTCCCTGGAGTTGGTGATGCCATCCAACCATCTCATCATCTGTCACTCCCGTCTCCTCCTGCTATCAAGACCCTCCCAGCGTCAGGGTCTTTTCCAATGGGCCTTCTTTAGAAGAAAGTTACAGTTGTCCTTAACCCCTCTCTCAGTCGATTTCCACCCCCACAAGCCTTGCGTAATACTATTTACTTTAAAAGACTGTAAAAATTAAATGAGGAAATGCAGGTGATGTGAATTTAAAGCTCAATAAATGATCGTTACAGTAACTGCTCATTAACTTTAAAAAGTACTTACAGTTCCCTCAATACTAACGATGCATAAAAGTTAATAACCCTCAGTCTTAGAAAAATACGTATAAGAATCAAACCCAGAAAAACTTCAGAACCACTTCTACAAGGAACTAAGGTCGCAGTCTTCACTACAGCACCGGACCGTTAAACTCTGGGACAAGCTTCAGGTCTGCTCATGCGCAGTTACGCCCCCTAAGGCCGGCCTCTTGCTCAACCCGGCGCCTAACGCGCCACCACGTGCGCCTGCGCTGTGACCCCTGCTCTGGCGCATGCGCTGGGTGGGACGCTCTTCTTTGAAAAGTATGGCGTGGGTACCGGCGGAGTCTGCGGTGGAGGAGTTGATGCCACGGCTTTTGCCGGTGGAGCCCTGCGACTTGACGGAAAGTTTCGATCCCAGCGTACCTCCGAGGACTCCCCAGGAATACCTGAGGCGGGTCCAGTGAGTGTTGGACCCTGTGCGGGTGGGCCACTTGACCTTACGCCCTTGGGCATGTCGCCCGTACCCAGCTCGACCCCAAAGTGCGATAAAGCCCCACTTCTGTTCCGTCCCCATACTCGATCAGAACAAAATCCCTTGATTACATCTTTGTGTGAGCGAGTTTCTGTGAACTTCATTTTATTAAACCTGATTACTCGTGACAAGATACAGGCTTGTAGATTGGTTTCAGTCCAGATAATTTCAGAAATTTGTTTAGAGCTTCAATTGCAATTCTGAACTTTGTAATTTTATATTGAACTGTAAAAGTTGGATCACTTGTTATACTACACGTGAACAATAGTAATCACGTTTTTTGCATTTATTACTTGTTTGTAGGATCGAAGCAGCTCAATGTCCAGATGTTGTGGTAGCTCAAATTGACCCAAAGAAGTTGAAAAGGAAGCAAAGTGTGAATATATCTGTGAGTGTTATTACGCGTCAGGGGATTTTTTTTTTTTTCCTCCCCGCAAATTAGAAGACGGAGGCTCACCCTATAGTGTCAGAAAGTATCAGACAGGGTCAGTTACAATGTAAGATTTGACTGCTGTATGTTGAGTTAGACAGTTGCTTGTACTTTTTCCCCCAAAAGGACAGCTGGTGTTTACTGCCTCCAGAGAGGCTTTCAGTAACCCTGACATTCGTGGAGATTTGCTCATAACACTTTAGGAGCATATCCGATCTTCATGGAGTCTTTAAATAGGTTATTTATGCTAGCCTTTATTTTTACGGTACTTTTTACCAATTCATAATTATTATTGGGCTGGCGTTTAATCTTACTTAGTTTGTATGTTTTGAATTTGACTAGGTTTTGTTTTATAAAATAGAAACCCAAGTATCACACTTTTCTACCTACTTGCCCACTGTGAACCTTTTCATTCCTTTATTTATCCAGGCACTGGGAATACAACAGAGGATGAGACAAAAAGTTCCTACCCTTGTAGAATTTTCATCTCCTGAGGAAGACATTAAAAAAGCAAACAGTTATATATTGTGTGTATTGCTGTGAAGAAAGTTAACATATAATGACCAGTAACTAACAGAACTAGTCTGGATGGAGTACCCACAGAAGGTCTACTTGATGCTGTTTAACCTGTGGTGGAAGGAGAACAGCAGTTTTTCAATTACCACAGTTCCTTTTCCTTTTGTGTTCTAAGTAATTTGTTTATCTGATGTTTATTATCAGGAGATTTTAACTCAGACACTATAATGTTTCATATAATTCCTTTACAGAAATTTTTAGTTGATGACAGATGATACCTTGTATACCTGACTTTTGAAATGTGACCACACTCAAGTTTTATTTCAAGGCAATATATGATCAGTTATGACCTATGTGATATTTTGAGAAACAAAACTAGCCCTTGTAAAGTCAAATGTCTTGAATTATTTGCATTCTGCTCGTACCAAAATGTTTTATTTGCATTATGTCTTTTTGTTTCAAATAGTTTTGCTATTATAGAAAGGTATTATTGGGTTATATCTTAGGTCTCATATTTGGATTTTGTAGAAACTCCAACTATAAACTGTTCCAGATTGCTTTTACTAAAACAACTATATAAGGATCTTTTCCTGATGTTTTAAACTGAGACATAAATGGATTTCCTCCTTTTTTACATCTGCAAAAAGTACTTCCTTTCTTGTGTAGTCTTACTTGCTTTATTACTCATTTTTCGTCTTGATTCTGCTTTTACTTTGCAGAGGCTTGAGATCCTAGTGGTAACACTTAACATTGATTCTAAAATTTATGAACTGATCTCTAGCTTTCAGGATGCCAGCCTGCCCCCGAAGGATATTCCCCCACTCTTCAGTGGCAACATCAACAAGTGGCACAATTTTCAACTGTTCGGCAGGTAAGTGTACTTTAATCATTTAATCAGATTAAAGCCTTCCTTCTCAGATTTATTTCTGTTATTAGACTGTAGTTGGAAAAATTGGGGCTACTAAATATATAAAGATAAGAATATTCATGAATCAGTTAGCAAATTATTATAATCACTTGACATAATACAATTTGAAACATTTTCCAGGCTTTAAGATTGTGAGAATGTTGTGCAGCAGTTGATTTCTTTTGAGTTATCCATTCTATGAAGATCATTTGTCTGATTTCTCTTCCTTTAGAGTGTGAACAGACATAGAAGTCACTGGAAATCACAACAGTTGGATAGTAATGTGACCATGGTATGTAAGTTTCTCTCTTTAGATTGTACAGTGTATAACTATTTGAAAAAGTCAGTATTTACTTCCAGTTCTTAAAGATTCTCTTGTTTAATCCATATTATTTTCGTTCTCTCCCATCTACCATTAATAGTAACAGTTCCATTGTCTTTTTGCCTGAAAAGGACAGAATAAGTAATGCAAGTTACGTTCATGACACCCTTAATCCACATCTTGAGAGACTTTGGATCAGTCTCTACAAGTCTGTAAAGGTACTTTTAGACATTTGGTTTTCTAGAAAGTAAATACATTTTCAGTATTTACAAAAAAGATTGAATAAAGGCTTCTTGGATTTTCCTGATGAGGTAATGGTTCCAGTACCAGTGACTGACTTTTTAGTAAAGTTTGTCATGCTTACTGGAAAGTACTATTTCATGTTTTATCAGCTTAGACTAATTTTTAAAAAATTTTAATTGGAGGATAGTTTTACAATATTGTATTGCTTTCTGCCCTACATCAACATGAATGGTATACATATGTCCCCTCCCTCTTGAACCTCATTCGCACCTCCCACCCCATCCAACCCCTCTAGGTTGTCACAGAGCACCGGATTTGAGTTCCTTGTCTCATCCAGCAAATTTCTGCTGGCTATCTATTTTACATGGTAATTTATATGTTCCATGCTGCTCTCCCAATTCTTCTCACCTTCTGCTTCCCACACTGTGTTCACAAGTCTGTACCCTGTGTCTGTATCTCCATTGAAAAAGTGAAAGTGTTTATCACTCAGTCGTGTCTGACTCTTTGCAGCCCTCTGAACTGCAGCCCACCAGACTCCTCTGTCCATGGGATTTCCCAGGGAAGAATACTGGAATGGGTTGCCATTTCCTTCTCCAGGGGATCTTTTCAACCCAGGGATTAAAGCTGAGAGTCCTGCATTGGCAGACCGATTCTTTACCATTGAGCAACCAGGGAACCTCTTTAACTTCTTAGGGAGTCTCATATTCTTCTGGAGAATCGAATGAAAGCTGTTTATTTCCAGGGGGGGAAATTCACCTACAGTTTTGCTCATTGTTTCAGGTGGTTCATAGATTTCAGGGGGTTTTTTTTGCCATGCTGCTCTCCCTGTGGGATCTTGGTTCCCTGACCAGGAATCAAACCCATGCCTCCTGCAGTGTAAGCACAGAGTCCTAACCATTGACCCACCAGGGAATTCCCCATAGATTTCAGATTTTAGAAGCTTCTTCTAGGCAGTGCTTCCTAACATCTTTTAAATGATGTCACTTTGGGATAAACGGAGGAAGCTGTTCTCATGACCTAAGACTACCAGCTGAAATCTGAGAGATTCATTGTGACCTCTCTATATGCTTCTGTATACTAGTTGGAAGCTCTGCTTTAGGAAAAGTGTGAAACCCTTTTTTTTTTTATGATGTTAACAGTAGATTTTTATTTTTATTTATTTTTTTTGACTTTTTTTTTTAAGTAATTTATTTTTTATTGGAAGGAAATTATTTTACAATATTATATTGGTTGGTTTTGCCATACATTGACATGAATTCGCCCCGGGTTTACATAAGTTCCCCCTCCTGAACCCCCCTCCCACCTCCCTCCTCCCTTTATCCTCCCTCTGGGTCATCCCCGCACGCCAGCTCCTATAACATGCATCGACCCTGAACTAATGATTGGTTTCACGTATGACAACAGATGTGTTTCAGTGCCATTCTCCCAAATCATCCCACCCTCACCCTCTCCCACAGAGTCCCAAAGGCTGTTCTATATATCTGTGTCTCCTTTGCTGTCTCGTATACAGGGTTATCATTTGCATCTTTCTAAATTCCATATATATGCGTTAGTATACTGTATTGGTGTTTTTCTTTCTGGCTTACTTCACTCTGTATAATAGGCTCCAGTTTCATCCACCTCATTAGAACTGATTCAAATGCATTCTTTTTAATGGCTGAATAATACTCCATTGTGTGTATGTACCAAAGCTTTCTTATCCATTCGTCTGCAGATGGACATCTAGGTTGCTTCCATGTCCTCGCTGTTATAAACAGTGCTGCAATGAACATTGGAGTACATGTGTCTCTTTCAATTCTGGTTTCCTCGGTGTGTATGCCCAGGAGTGCGATTGCTGGATCATATGGCAGTTCTATTTCCAGTTTTTTGAGGAATCTCCACACTGTTCTCCATAGTGGCTGTACTAGTTTGCATTCCCACCAACAGTGTAAGAGGGTTCCTTTCTCTCTACATCCTCTCCAGCATTTATTGCATGTGCACTTTTGGATAGCAGCCATTCTGACTGGTGTGAAATGGTATCTCATGGTGGTTTTGATTTGCATTTCTCTGCTTATGAGGGATGTTGAGCATTTTTTCATGTGTTTGTTAGCCATCTTTATGTCTTCTTTGGAGAAATGTCTGTTTAGTTCTTTGGCCCATTTTTTGATTGGGTCATTTATTTTTCTGGAATTGAGCTGCAGGAGCTGCTTGTATATTTTGGAGATTAATCCTTTATCAGTTGCTTCATTTACTATTATTTTCTCCCATTCTGAAGCCTGTCTTTTCACCTTACTTATAGTTTCCTTTGCTGTGCAGAAGCTTTTGATTTTAATTAGGTCCCATTTGTTTATTTTTGCTTTTATTTCCAATATTTTGGGTCATGGAGGATCCTGCTGTGATTTATGTGAGAGAGTGTTTTGCCTACGTTCTCCTCTAGGAGTTTTATAGTTTCTGGTCTTACATTTAGCTCTCGAATCCATTTTGAGTTTATTTTGGTGTATGGTGTTAGGAAGTGTTCTAGTTTCATTCTTTTACAAGTGGCTGACCAGTTTTCCCAGCACCACTTGTTAAAGAGACTCTTTTCTCCATTGTATATTCTTGCCTCCTTTGTCAAAGATAAGGTGTCCATAGGTGCGTGGATTTATCTCTGGGCTTTCTATTTTGTTCCATTGATCTATATTTCTGTCTTTATGCCAGTACCATACTGTCTTGATGACTGTGGCTTTGTAGTAGAGCCTGAAGTCCGGCAGGTTAATTCCCCCAGTTCCATTTTTCTTCCTCAAGATTGCTTTGGCTATTCGAGGTTTTTTGTATTTCCATACAAATTGTGAGATTATTTGTTCTAGTTCTGTGAAAAATACCGTTGGTAGCTTGATAGGGATTACATTGAATGTATACATTACTTTGGGTAGTATACTCATTTTTACAATATTTATTCTTCCAATCCATGAACATGGTATATTTCTCCATCTATTAGTGTCCTCTTTGATTATTTTCAGTAGTGTTTTATAGTTTTCTACGTACAAGTCTTTTGTTTCCTTAGGTAGATATATTCCTAAGTATTTAATTCTTTTCGTTGCAACAGTGAATGGAATAGTTTCCTTAATTTCTCTATTTTCTCATTATTAGTGTATAGGAATGCAAGGGATTTCTGTGTATTGATTTTATATCCTGCAACATTACTGTAATCATTGATTAGCTCTAGTAGTTTTCTGGTAGAGTCTCTAGGGTTTTCTGTGTAGAGGATCATGTCATCAGCGAACAGTGAAAGTTTTACTTCTTCTTTTCCAATTTGTATTCCTTTTATGTCTTTTTCTGCTCTGATTGCTGTGGCCAAAACTTCCAGAACTATGTTGAATAGTAGTGGGGAGAGTGGGCACCCTTGTCTTGTTCCTGACTTTAGGGGAAATTCTTTCAGTTTTTCACCATTGAGGATAATGTTTGCTGTGGGTTTGTCACATATATCTTTTATTATGTTGAGGTATGTCCCTTCTATTCCCACTTTCTGGAGGGATTTTATCATAAATGGATGTTGAATTTTGTCGAAGGCTTTCTCTGCATCTATTGAGATAATCATATGATTTTTATTTTTCAGTTTGTTAATGTGGTGTATTACGTTGATTGATTTGTGGATATTGAAGAATCCTTGCATTCCTGGGATAAAGCCCACTTGGTCATGATGTATGATCTTCTTCATGTGTTGTTGGATTCTGATTGCTAGAATTTTGTTAAGGATTTTTGCATCTATGTTCACCAGTGATAGTGGCTTGTAGTTTTCTTTTTTTCTGGGGTCTTTACCAGGTTTTGCAATTAGGGTGATGGTGGCCTCATAGAATGAGTTTGGAAGTTTCCCTTCCTCAGCAATTTTCTGGAAGAGTTTGAGTAGAATAGGTGTTAGCTCTTCTCTAAATTTTTGGTAGAATTCGGCTGTGAAGCCGTCTGGACCTGGGCTTTTGTTTGCTGGAAGATTCCGGATTACAGCCTCTAGTTCCGTGCTTGTGATGGGTCTGTTCAGATTTTCTATTTCTTCCTGGTTCAGTTTTGGAAAGTTGTACCTTTCTAGGAATTTGTCCATTTCTTCCAGGTTATTCATTTTATTGCCATATAATTGCTGATAGTATTCTCTAATAATCCTTTGTATTCCTGTGTTGTCGGTTGTGATCTCTCCATTTTCGTTTCTAATATTATTGATTTGGTTCTTCTCCCTTTGTTTCTTGATGAGTCTGGCTAGTGGTTTGTCAATTTTATTTACCTTCTCAAAGAACCAGCTTTTGGCTTTGTTGATTTTTGCTATGGTCTCTTTTGTTTCTTTTGCATTTATCTCTGCCCTAATTTTTACGATTTCTTTCCTTCTACTAACCCTGGGGTTCTTCATTTCTTCCTTTTCTAGTTTCTTTAGATGTCAGTTCAGTTCAGTCGCTCAGTCGTGTCCGACTCTTAGCGACCCCATGAATCACAGCACGCCAGGCCTCCCTGTCCATCACCAACTCCCAGAGTTCACTCAAACTCATGTCCACAGAGTTGGTGATGCCATCCAGCCATCTCATTCTTGGTCATCCCCTTCTCCTCCCGCCCCCAACCTTTCCCAGCATCAGAGTCTTTTCCAGTGAGTCAACTCGTCGCATGAGGTGGCCAAAGTATTGGAGTTTCAGCTTTAGCATCAGTCCTTCCAATGAACACCCAGGATCGATCTCCCTTAGAATGAACTGGTTGGATCTCCTTGCGGTACAAGGGACTCTCAAGAGTCTTCTCCAACACCACAGTTCAAAAGCATCAATTCTTCGGCGATCAGCTTTCTTCTTTAGATGTAGAGTTAGGTTATTTAGTTGACTTTTTTCTTGTTTCTTGAGGTGTGCCTGTATTGCTATGAACTTCCCCCTTAGCACTGCTTTTACAGTGTCCCAGAGGTTTTGGATTGTTGCGTTTTCATTTTCATTCATTTCTATGCATACTTTGATTTCTCTTTTGATTTCTTCTATGATTCTTGAGAGTCCCTTATACTGCAAGGAGATCCAACCAGTCCATTCTAAAGGAGATCAATCCTGGGTGTTCATTGGAGGGACTGATGCTAAAGCTGAAACTGCAATACTTTGGCCACCTCATGCGACGAGTTGACTCACTGGAAAAGACTCTGATGCTGGGAAAGGTTGGGGGCGGGAGGAGAAGGGGACGACGGAGAATGAGATGGCTGGATGCCATCACCGACTCTGTGGACATGAGTTTGAGTGTACTCCGGGAGTTGGTGATGGACAGGGAGGCCTGGCGTGCTGTGATTCATGGGGTCGCGGAGAGTCGGACATGACTGAGCGACTGAACTGAACTGAACTGAACTGATGATTTGTTCATTATTTAGTGGCGTGTTGTTCAGCCTCCATATGTTGACATTTTAAATGGTTTTTCTCCCGTAATTGAGATCTAATCTTACTGCATTGTGGTCAGAAAAGATGCTTGGAATGATTTCAATTTTTTTGAATTTACCAAGGCTAGATTTATGGCCCAGGATGTGATCTATCCTGGAAAAGGTTCCGTGTGCACTTGAGAAAAAAGGTGAAATTCATTGTTTGGGGGTGAAATGTCCTATAGATATCTATTAGGTCTAACTGGTCTATTGTATCATTTGAAGTTTGTTTTTCCTTGTTAATTTTCTGTTTAGTTGATCTTTCCATAGATGTAAGTGGGGTATTAAAATCTCCCACTATTATTGCATTGTTGTTAATTTCCCCTTTCATACTTGTTAGTAATTGTCTTACATATTGCGGTGCTCCTATGTTGGGTGCATAAATATTTATAATTGTTATATCTTCTTCTTGGATTGATCCTTTGATCATTATGTAGTTTCCTTCTTTGTCTCTTTTCACAGCCTTTGTTTTAAAATCTATTTTATCTGATATGAGTATTGCTACTCCTGCTTTCTTTTGGTCTCTATTTGCATGGAATATCTTTTTCCAGCCCTTCACTTTCAGTCTGTATGTGTCCCTCGTTTTGAGGTGGGTCTCTTGTAGACAACATATATGGGGGTCTTGTTTTTGTATCCATTCAGCCAGCCTTTGTCTTTTGGTTGGGGCATTCAACCCATTTACATTTAAGGTAATTATTGATAAGTACAATCCCGTAGCCATTTTATTTATTGCTTTGGGTTCAAGTTTATACACCCTTTCTGTGTTTCCTGTCTCGAAAAGATCCTTTAGCATTTGTTGGAGAGCTGGTTTGGTAATGCTGAATTCTCTCAGCTTTTGCTTGTCTGTAAAGCTTTTGATTTCTCCTTCATATTTGAATGAGATCCTTGCTGGGTACAGTAGTCTGGGCTGTAGGTTATTTTCTTTCATCACTTTAAGTATGTCTTGCCATTCCCTCCTGGCCTGAAGAGTTTCTGTTGAAAGATCGGCTGTTATCCTTATGGGAATCCCCTTGTGTGTTATTTGCTGTTTTTCCCTTGCTGCTTTTAATATTCGTTCTTTGTGTTTGATCTTTGTTAATTTGATTAATATGTGTCTTGGAGTATTTTGCCTTGGGTTTCTCCTGTTGGGGACTCTCTGGGTTTCTTGGATTTGGGTGATTATTTCTTTCCCTATTTTAGGGAAGTTTTCAACTATTGTCTCCTCAAGTATTCTCTCATGGTCTTTCTTTTTGTCTTTTTCTTCTGGGATTCCTATGATTCGAATGTTGGAGCATTTAACATTGTCCCAGAGATCTCTAATATTGCCCAAGATCATTTAACTCATAAAAAATATAGCTGAGAAACAGACCAAACTTTGTCTGATTTGAAAGCCTTTCAGTGTACGGTGAGGCCTCCTGGTGAGAAGAGGGAGAGGGCAGTAGGTAGGCAGATACATTTTTTCCTTGCTCAAGGTAAGGACTTTAGGGTACCTATGTAATTCAGAAAGAAGCTGCATCAGTAACATGGTGATGATATAATTTTGTCAAAAAAGAAATGACAACAACATAATTAATTGATTTAATAAATGAAGATCCTCCATCAAAACAGTATTACATAGCAGTAACATATATATTCATCATGGCAGATGTGAAACATGTAAATAATAAGATGAATTTTTAAAGCAATCTCTGAAGGCAACTATGTAAATATGAACATTGATTGATTGATTTAATCATTTGTTAAACACCAACCATATGTAATAATTAGGATTTTCAGTGCTACCTGAAGCAGAAACAGTCTGTGACCTAATGGAGTAATGGGAAAACATTGTTCCAGGACCGTAGGCTTTTACCTTTTAGGGGTTTTGTTCTCCTTCTGAGATTCTAATGAAAGCTCTTTATCCTCAGGGGGGAAAATTGCATGTATATGTAAAATGATTTGTGAGGTGATGTGTCCAAATAAAAATTGTTCTGTTAACCGAATCACTTTGCTATACACCTAACTTAGTATTATAAATCAACTATAAATAAATATTAAAAAAAAATTTTAGGTTGTTCGGTTAAGGTTGAGCTGAAAGGTCATGCCTTTTTCATCTGACAATGTAGAATAAATCTATTCCTTCTTTGATTGGACAGCCTTTTATGTGAAGTATGTAATTATGTCTCCTTCCTTGGGATAAACAGGCTTCATTCTTGTAAGCATTCTTAGTGTATTTTTTTAATATCAATTTTACGTCTTTAGCACCCTCTTCTGAGCATGTCCTTGCTTGTCAGTGTTCATTAAAGTATGATCCAGACTAAAAGTGTCCCACATATGGTGTGACCACTTGGGTCCTGTGTTGGTTTGCTAGGACTGCTGTACAAACCACCACAGATGGAGTGGCTTAACAAACAGGAATGTATTTTCTCACAGCTTTGTGGGTTAAAGGGCTAGGATCAAGGAGTCAGTAGGTTTCTCTGAAGGCCACTCTTTCTCTCTGGCTTGCAGGTGGCCAGCTTCTAGCTGTGTCCTCACATGGCCTTCTGTGTGCATTCTCATCCCTCCTGTCTTTTTATCCAACTTTCCTCTTCTCACAAGGATGTCAGTCAGATTGGATTAGGACCCACTCTACCCACCTCATTTTAACTTAATCACTGCTGTAAAGACTCAGTCTCCTAACCATCACATGCTGGAGGTGAGGGTTTCAGCATACGAATTTTGAGGGGACACAGTCCACTCCGTTACAAGCACTATATGTTTGTATGAGGTGGTGGGAATATGAAGGAATCCTCACTTGTTTTTTCATTGTTCAATATTAAAAAAAATACATAAATTCATTTTTTTTTCTTTTAGCCAAAATCTGAAGATGAAGAAGGCTGGAAAAAATTTTGTCTAGGTGAAAGGTTATGTGCTGAAGGGGCTATTGGACCAGCTGCAAGTGAAAGTCCTGGAATCGATTATGTACAAGTAAGTTGTATTGCGACTAAACAAACAAAAAACAGGTCATAGTTTGGGTGCAAGATTTAGTATAGAGACTTAGCAGAATATAGCCTAGGCCAAGTCCAGTCTCCTGACTGTTTTTGTAAGCTGATTTGCTAAACATAGAAGCATAATAGCTTTTTTGTTTTCCAAGGTTGTAAAAAAAATTTTTAAAAGCAAATAATATATGACTGATTTATATCAGCCTATTTTCTGAAACTGTGTGCTTTATCTGTTTAATAATTTTTTGAGCTAGATAGGACTTTTTTTTTTTTTTAATGATTATGCAAGGGTCAAACAATGAGTTCTGAGTAGTCAGAGAAACAAAGGAAAACATGACTCAGGTGCTTAAAAATGCTTAATAAATTGCATATTCTGGCAGTGAAATGTTGAGGCTATATTTAATTTATATTTTATAAATATAAAGATTATTTATGTTTCATATGACTTTAATAATAAATTTTGTGGCCAGCTGCTTCTTGTCCTTCAGGATTCACCTGCCCCCAAGCTTGCATATGTTCATACATCTGCATTACTGGTAACTCCCTATACCATGTTCACTGTTTTGTTGAATAGGTAATTATTGTTTTTTCTTTGGTGCCACGTTTTGTTTTTCTCATTTAAAATTAGTTTATCCCCTAAATGTAAAAGCTCTGAAAATCACTATAAAAGACCAAGACCCCAGTTTAAAAAAAAAAACAAGCAAAGGATGTAAAGAGACATTTCACAGGAAGGAAATGCAAATTGTTCTTATATGAGAAGATGCCCAAACGCACTTAAAAACATTACTTACAGCTCCACTAAGCTGGCATTTTTCAGTTAACATTGGTAAAGCAAGTTTGACATGCTCTTAATAAGGGCTGGGAAAACAGGCACTCTTAATGCATGGTGCTGGGAGCGTAGACAGATTCAGTTCTCTGAGAGCTAATTTGATGCTGTTTTTTATACAGCATTTCTTCTATTGGATTATATCGCTAATGTATGTTACTTTTCAAAATTTTTAATTTGGCAAAGAATATATATTTATTCAGTTTGTTATTGCAAAATACACTTTAATGCGTGTCCACTTAAGTTTCTCATAAGTTGGTACTGTTTTCAAAATCAAAGCTCCCAACATTAAAGTCCAAAATAATTTTTTTATTTAAAGCAGATTAGATTTGAAAGAACTCATTCAAGTACCCTTACTTCCCCCAAATGTTTGGTTTAGCTAAAGATTTTTGAAGGAGTGTGCACAACTTATTAATATCATACTGTGTTTTTTATTACATGCTTTAATACCTTCATTACTCAAATCATTCTATATTTTTACATTTATGTATTCAAATGTCAAGACATTGTTTTCTTGGGCATTATTAGCATAATAGTTCATGGAATGTTTTATTGTAATATATAATGAAGGAATTTTATCTATTTTTTGTTTTTATAAAACAGCATGTTGAGAAATTCACCAATTTAAAAAAAATGAAGCCCCCCCCCCACCTTTGTAATACCACTTAGTAAATTTCAGTCTCATTTTTCTTTCAGATTGGTTTTCCTCCCTTGCTTAGTATTGTTAGCAGAATGAATCAGGTAAAATATATCTAATAATAATAATAATACATGCATTCTTCTGTTTGCAGTGTGTGTTAAGATATTTGAACACATTTATTTAATATTTACAGTATGTGAGACCCTGTCCTAAACTCTTTAAAATTCTTATTTAATCCTCACTACAACCTTATATGGGGAGTTATTATTAATATACATTTTTTTTTAATAAATGAGGAAACAGTTGGCGATGAAGTCATTTGTAGGTGTTTACTAGCAGGTTTTGATGGCAGTGCTGGAGTTCAACCCCAGGTTGATCTTACTTCAGAACTCATGCTCTTTATCGTGGTGCTCAACTATTCATGCGTTTGTTTCGGTTACAAGTCTTAGATTATGGGGTTTGAAAAAAATACGAAGGTTAGATTGCTATTTCTAGTTCCAGATGTTGTGCACACTTCATTAAGAATGAAATTTGAATTTCTTGGGTCAAAAGGGAAGCAGTATGAATTTTAGTTGTTCAGTCTCTCTTACCCACTTAAAGAGCAAATAAAACTTTGATTGTTTTGTATTCACATATATTGAATACCCTTGGAAGATAAATTTTTTTAACAAGTCATACTCTATTGTAAATAATATATTGGCCTACAGTTTTACTTACTTGATCATTTATATTAAGATACTCTAATAATTATACTAAATTCAGTGAGAGTGACTTTTGTAAGTGTCCCATCTATATTACGGAGAAGGAAATGGCACCCCACTCCAGTACTCTTGCCTGGAAAATCCCATGGACAGAGGAGCCTGGTGGGCTGCAGTCCATGGGGTCGCTAAGAGCCAGACTTAGACTGAGTGACTTCACTTTCACTTTTCACTTTCATGCATTGGAGAAGGAAATGGCAACCCACTCCAGTGTCCTTGCCTGGAGAATCCCAGGGACGGGGATGCCTGGTCGGCTGCCATCTATGGGGTCGCACAGAGTCGGACACGACTGAAGCAACTTAGCAGCAGTACCATCTATATTAGAATAAGCTAGAGAATTTGGTAAATTCTATCTATAGAGCTTTAAAATTAATTTTTCTCTAGCTAATTTTGTCTTTAGATTTGTACTTTGATTTAATAAAAATAAGCTGAAGGTATTTATGCAAATACTTTTTTTTTAAGAGAGTGTAGAATTTTTAAAAAATAGTTCTGAACTAAATTAGTAGTTACTAACTAAATCCTAGGGTTTAAACCATGTTGATAATTGAAAATATATAAAAATATTTGTCGAAAAAGCCTCATCTCACTGAGTGTTCCATCTAATCAAATTACTCAGTAGAGTCAAAGGTTTCTCTTTAAGTCTAAAGAAGTTCATTTTAAGCAGAGTTGCTTTCTCACTGAACTTAATGTAACTCAGCTTGAACTTGTCAGTGTTTTATTACTAATGCTGTTCTTCCATCTTTTCCCGCCCACCCCTCCACCCCCACCTTTTTTTAGGCAACAGTAACTAGTGTCTTGGAATATCTGAATAATTGGTTTGGAGAAAGAGATTTTACTCCGGAATTGGTAGTACTGCATCTTTTTCTTTTCATAATGCAGACAAAATTATATATACTTAACTTATATGTAAGCTATTGTTCTACATTATTTATATATATGTTTGTGTTATTCATCTATATGTATAATGCAGACAATGCTTGTTTGCAGTAAAATAAGGAACTTAAAATAGCATTGGGGAGAAAAAAAATCAAATAGTTGGTTTATATCCTGGGAGAAGCCGCTTATCTTTTCACAGATCAGTAACAAACAGAATGGCTACCAGTCTACAAACCCCATTTCAAATAGTCCTGTCTTAGAGAAGTTTGAAATATATTTTCTAAAACGGCTTTGAAATCCAGTCCACTGAAGAATATCAGAAATAGGAATGATAGCAAATATATGTGCCAGGCTTTGTTCTAAGGATTTTATGTATAATAACTCCTCGAATCCTTCAGTAACCTATGAGCTGTTATTTCCATTTTACAGATGAGGAAACTGGAACACGTAGGGATTCAGTAACTTGCCTGAGGGCACACAGATTATAACTGGCAGAACTGAGACTCATGCTAGGGTAGTTTGGCTGTATTCTGACCAACTCTACTATACTGCCCTTCTATTTTATTGCTTTACACTCACAGCTTAAAAATTTTTCACCTTCAAAATTGGGTAAATTTGATAGGTGTTATGTAAATGAATTGCCCACTTAATCCCCTAATAAGAAATTTTATCATCCTTTGCAGTTAGATTTGATTTTAAAAACAAGTATTTTTCACCATTGAGGATATTTGCAAAAAAGAGTGTATCTAAAGCTTCAAGGCTTCCGGTCAAAACATAAGATATAATCTTTGCTGTCCAGAAGCTTCTGGTCAAGTTTAAATATATACCTGCTCTTTTCATGTAGAAGAGAATTCCACTCATTCTTTGTGAAAGAAACCTGGATGTGAATCTTTTTGTTCAAGAAAAAGCATTGAAATGAAGCTTGAATAGAGTGAAACCATTTTTTTTTTAATGGAAAAAAAAACCATTGACTTGGGGTTGCTTGAGGAGCTAACTTAGTGTGTTGCACAAATTGCTATTTAAACTTTATTCTGATACTCTTGAGTAGTCCCTGGAGTGATGTGTTGCTCCAAATAAACTCAGTCATGTGTCCTGCTGGTAGAATATAACTTGATACGGCCTTTCTGAGGTACAGTTAAGTGATGATAGATTAAACTATGGTGTACTTTGCCTACTTATTACTTTTTTAAATCCTGTATAGGGAAGATGGCTTTATGCTTTATTGGCTTGTCTTGAAAAACCTTTATTACCGGAGGCTCATTCACTGATTCGGCAGCTTGCAAGAAGGTGCTCTGAAGTGAGGCTTCTGGTGGTAAGTTCAGACTCACTATTTCACATCAGAAGCACTCAGCAGCTTCTGTGGTGGTAAAGAACGATTTCAGTGAAATAACAAAACGTGGACTATGTTGTTAGTTAGGATTATATTTAGCCGCATAATAGAAGAGTCCAAAATAACATTATCTTAAATAAAATGGAAGTGTTTTTCTCAGACAAAGGGAGTATGAAGGTAGGCAGAGTAGATCTAAGGTGGCAGTAACCCAGGCCTTCGAGTTCTGCCACTTGTGGTTTCCCTCCCCAGGCTCACTTCATAATCCAGGTTCCGCCAGTATGTTTCACTAAAGGAAGCTGGGAAAAAGAGAAGGTCCTCCCCTCTAAAGAGCCTTCCCAGAGCCTCTTACAAGCACATCTGGCCAAAACAGCTCATTGGCCAGCGTTTGGTCACATGACCATAAGGAACTATAGGACAGTGTACCCATCTAAAAATGAGCTTCATTTGCTACATAATAAAGGGAATCAAGAAGGCAGAGTGGTCAACTAACAGTCTCTGGCATAATAATGGTTTTGAATTTTTCCAGTTAGACACTTCCTCTAACTCATGCCTGCAGCATTACGATATAAATTAATTCATGCCAGACTAAGCTGATTTTTTTTTCATTCCTCCTTTAACCTGCACAGAATATATAACTGTTCTCCGCTGACTACTCCAAAATATTTTCATTAAACTTCCATGAAATGGCATAGACTAATTTTAATGGTCTGTACTCTAAGCAAAATGTAACTTATTACTCTATATTTAAAGTGAATTTTAGAAAATGTACAGTTCAGGAACAACTTCCTTCATCATTGAGAACCCTGATCTGAAATATTTTCTTTAAAATATGTAAAATAAGTTTATATGTATTTTTTTCCATTAGTGTCCAGTTAGGACACAGGGTTTTTTCAGTCTTATACTTGGAATCAGGAAAAGTATCTCTCCCAAGTTATCCTCCTTAGAGCCCTAAACTCTTATTCCTTTCTAGGACCTATTCAGGAGCTTTCTTTAAAAGATCTTAGCTGTTTCTCAAGGAATCATTAACTCTACGGTTTCTCTGTTTTCTTTGATATTTTCTATATCCATGTGATTATTATTGTTATCTAATAAAATGTTCATGTTTTGCACCTTGAAAGGAAACTTCCTTCAAAAATATTAGGTGGTTGGGGCTTTGCTGGCAATCCAGTGGTTAAAACTCTGCTTCCACCACAGGGAGCATGGGTTTGACCTCTGATCTGGGAACTAAGATCCCATATGCTGCGAGGCCACAATAAAAGACGAAGAAAAAATTAGGGGATAACAGACTACATTTCAAGCTTTCTTTTTTACTTTTTAGGAGAGCAAAGATGATGAAAGGGTTCCTGCTTTGAATTTATTAATCTGCTTGGTTAGCAGGTAAGTAATCCTTGACTTCTTGCTTTATAATAGCATTATTAATGGTGGTAGAAAGTATTGTTTCCATTTTACAGTGAGGAAGTTGAGGCATGAGTAAACAGTATTATATGTATCACAATTCCCTTTATTTCTAGTTTTTCTCTATAAATAATGCTGCATTGAAGATTCTTATACATATAGCTCTAATTATTGCCTAAGGGCAAATTCCTGGAAGTAAGTTAAAGGGCATGCATGTACTTGTAAAACTGAGATATTTATTGCATTTGCCTTCTAGAAAGATTATACCACTCTGGGTTCCCACTAAAATGTTGGTGAGAGTGCCCATCTCCTGCTATTCAACACTGAGCCTTTTCAGTTGATGTAAATATTTCCATTCTAGTAATAAAAAGATGCAGATTATTTTTATTTGCTTTGTATGGTTATCTGTAAGGATAGAATATGTTTCATTTTATTGCAGTTTTTTTTAATTGCTTATGCCCTTTGTTCATTTTCAGTTGGGGCATATTTTTATTTAGTATATTTTTTATTTCATTTCTTACATTAAAATTCCACCTGGAATTTACATGAAAATGTCTTCATATTCTAAATTCTTATATGTGAATATGTATATACATAAACACATATTTATTTTAGGTCTCTTTCTGGACTTGCTATTTTTGTTCATTGGTCTGTTTTTATTCCAACACTAATAACTTTTCAATGCTTTATATTTAAATATTGGGATGTTAAGTAATACTGTGTTCATTTTTCTCATTGCCAAGCAAGATACTTTTTCAAAATAGAAACATATTCAGCATGTAGTTTCTTGATTTATAATAATTATGCTAATGATGGTAATTAATACTTACTGGTCAGTTTGTGCCAGGCATTTTTCTTAGTGCTTCAAAATAGGAACTCATTTAATCCTTAGAAGGTAAGGCAGAAGTTTCTGAGGCTATAGACTTCACTTAGGAAAACCTGTAGCTTATAGCAGGTTTGAAAACCAGATAACATAGGCCTTGACTCTGTTGTAACAGCTTCAGTGTAAGTAACTTACATGGTTATAAGTCTTTTGTGTTTTTCGTTGTTGGTTTTCTTTTGATACTTTAAGGCAATAGCTGCTGATTCATAGAAATACCTTATCAGATGAGTAGGATCCCATTCAAACAGGATCCAATAACTGTTGTGCATGCATAGTTGCTTCAGTGTAGTGTTTGACTCTTTGTGACCCTATAGACTGTAGTCCACCAGGCTCCTCTGTCTATGGGATTCTCTAGGCAACAATAGTGAAATGGGTTGCCATGCCCTCCTCCAGGGGATCTTCCCAACCCAGGGATCTAACCCAGGTCTCTTGCATTGCAGGCAGATTCTTTACTACTGAGCCACTGGGGAAGCCCCCCAGTAGTTGTTAGCCACCTTAATTATTTTACCAATCATAATTATTTTTTATGCTCCTTATTTTAGAGATTTTTAAACACATAAAAATATAGTAAAATAAACCCCCCAGACCAATCCACCACACAGGTTCCACAGTTACTAACTCTTCACCAGGATGTTTCATTTATCTGCTTTGTTAATATATTTTAAACAAATATTGGACATATTATTTCTCCTGTTTTAGTGTATCTGACTGATAAAGGGCTTTTAAAAAAACATGACTGTAATATTGGGCTCATACCCAGTAAATTTAGTGATAACTCAGTATCATCTGATGCCCAATCTTGTTTCATATTCCCTAATTGTCCCAAGAATGTCTTTTTATGTTTGAATTGTTCAAACCAGGATCCAATTAGGATGCACTAGTTGCATTTGTCTGGTATGTCTCTTAATTACCCATATCAGCCCGTTTGTTTTTTTTCTTTGCTACTTATTTGTTGAAAAAACGGGATCCTTTGACTTGTAAAAGTTTCCCGTATTTTGTCTTTGACAGCTGACTGCATGGTGGTGGTTAATGGTTCGTTTATTCTGCATGTTTTCTGTAAACTGGTAGGTAGGTCTAGTGGTTTGATTATATATAATGGTGTTTGTTTGTGTGTGTTTGACAAGACTGTGTGGTCTTTTGTCACATCAGAAGCATACAGTGTCTAGTTGTCCCTCGTAGAGAGTGGTGTGAGGTTGATCTTCACATTCAGGTAAAGGGATATAGCAGTCATTCTTTCTGATGCTGAAATTGTTCTATCTTTGGATAGTGGGAGCCCTTCAGATCAGTTCCTATGCTTTTTGGTCTATAACCTCAGTGGTCTTTTGATAGCTTTCTTACTTTCTGCTCTGCCAAAATGACTCAGTTATATCTTGCGCACTTCTGGCTCCAGTTCTCTTCTCCCAGGAGTGTTGGTTCCTCTTTTCAAAGTAGAAAATGGTATCTGTTGCTGCTGCTAAGTCACTTCAGTCATGTCCGGCTCTGTGTGACCCCATAGACAGCAGCCCACCAGGCTCCCCTGTCCCTGGGATTCTCCAGGCAAGAACACTGGAGTGGGTTGCCATTTCCTTCTCCAATGCATGAAAGTGAAAAGTGAAAGTGAGGTCGCTCAGTCATTTCTGAGTCTTAGCGACCCCATGGTCTACAGTGCACCAGGCTCCTCTGTCCATGGGATTCTCCAGGCAAGAGTACTGGAGTGGGGTGCCATTGCCTTCTCCAGAAAATGGTATCTAGAATCCACAATTTGAACATTAGGGAAGCTGGATGTTTTTGGGTTGGTCATTGCATTTAGGCCTTTTCACTGAACAGAGCTATGAAGTATGTATTTTTTTAGAAAGAAAAATAAAATCATAGGTCTAAGTTGATATTTCAGTTCTAATTTAAGATTACTTGACTTTTCTTAATAACATAATTATTGACTTTATCCTACAATATTCACATGGTAGTTTCAGAATAACAATACTAACAATATTACCAGTTGTAAAACTGTTGAAGTCCATTTAAGAATTCTTTGCAGTTCTTTTTGTCCATGGTATATCTTACTAGTTACATATATCAGAACATCATGTTTAGGATTACTTGGAATTATTCTCCTGTTTGGTTTATGCCACCAACCTAATATAGGAGAAGATTCATTTAGTGGAGTCTGGTTAGTGATTTTATTTTTACTTAAACTTGTTTTATAATTTCATAAAATACTTAAGTTGTTCCAAAGTTAAAATTGCAATTTGTATTGGAGCATTTTAGAATCCACCTTTATCCTCTGTAGTCTCTTTTCTCCCTTTTGTTGTTATCTGTTTTATTGTTAATTTTTTATTTATTCTCCCATTCACTGTTTCTTTTTAAAAAATACAAGCAAATGTATGTATACCCTGCACATGCTTACAAAACATAACATACTTAGCTTTCCATTCTGTACTCTGTTTTTTCACTTAATGAATCCTGGGAATCACATGGTAGCAGTGTAGATATTTTCCTCATTCCTTTTTTTTATAAAAGCTTTGTAATCTTTCACTGTGTAGATGTACTGTAGTTTATTCAGCCAGTCGCTTTACTGATGGATATTTGGGTTGTTTGTGGTCTTTTGCTATTACAAAAACATTATTTTTTATAGCTGAGTAATATTCCTCATGTGACGAGTTGACTCACTGGAAAAGACTCTGATGCTGGGAGGGATTGGGGGTGGGAGGAGAAGGGGACGACAGAGAATGAGATGGCTGGATGGCATCACCGACTCTATGGACATGAGTTTGCGTGAACTCCGGGAGTTCGTGATGGACAGGGAGGCCTGGCGTGCTGTGATTCATGGGGTCGCAGAGAGTCGGACACGACTGAGCGACTGAACTGAACTGAATATTCCTTATATATGTATATCGATGTATCTTTTTGTATGTGCTGCAATTAATATTTTTAAGTATACATTAATTTTTTAATTGAAGTATAGTTGATTTACATGTTGTATTAGTTTCTGGTGTATGGCAAAGTGATTCAGTTATGCATATATATATATTCTATTCTATTTCAGAGGTTTTCCCATTATAGTTTATTACAAGATATTGAATGTAGTTCACTGTGCTGTACAGTAGGACCTTGTTTACTTTGTATGTAGTAGTTTGTATTTGCTCACTGGGAACTCCTAATTCATTCTCCCCTGCCTGCCCCTCACCTTTCTCCTTGTCTGTTTCTGTTTTACATCATTTTGTTCATTTGTATCATATTTTAGATTCCACATAAAAGTGATATCGTATGGTATTTATCTTTGTCTGACCTACTTCACTTTGTATGATAATCTTTAGGTCCATCGATGTTGCTGCAAATAGCATTATTTCATTATTTTTTATAGCTTAGTAATATTCCTTATATATGTATATACATGTACCTTTTTAAATTAAGAGTTTTCTCCAGATATATGCCCAGGAGTGGGACTGCTAGATTGTATGGTAACTCTGTTTTTAATTTTTTTTAGGAACCTCCATACTATTTTTCCATAGTGGCTGCACCAATTTCCATTCCCACCAACTGTGTAGGAGAGTTCCCTTTTCTCCATACCCTTTCCATCATTTAATGATTGGCCATTCTGATTGGCATGAGGTGATACCTCATTGTAGTTTTGATTTGCATTTCCCAAAAAATTAGTGATATTGAGCATCTTTTCATGTGCCTGTGAAGAAATGTCTGTATAGGTTTTCTTTGAAGAAATGTCTGTATAGGTTTTCTTTGAAGAAATGTCTGTATAGGTTTTCTGCTCATTTTTTTAATTGGGTTTTTTGGTTATTGAGTTGCATGAGCTCCTTTTTTTATTTTGGAAATTATACCCTCATGGATCACATTGTTTGCAAATATTTTCTCCCAGTTCATGCTTCCCTTTTCATGTTATGCTTTCCTTCGCTGTGCAAATTCTTTTTTCACCAGGTATTTTGACCAGCGTGACTTAGCCGATGAGCCATCTTGATGTAGCTGATCTCTCAGAGATAGAAGATACTTGTGATGAAGACAGCCTGAGCCTGAGGAAGTGCAGGTTCAAGTGCAGATTGCCTCACATTTTCAGCACCATGTGAAGAGTCTTCAACTTAACCTCTGCAACTCAGGTTGATCTTCAAAAGATTGATTGTATTGTTTTGAATATCTGAGGTATCTTTGAAAGACCTTACCCAGTTTTTAATGAATAAGCAGTTTTCTGTAATCACGTGCTTTTAAAGCAAAAGTGAAAGATTGATTAAAATTTGAAGGCATCCTACACAGAAACTGTATGGTGAAACTGTACAGAGGTCTTTGGTGCTGTTTTGTTGTTTATTTACATATACACATAAAATTTTATTGAAAATATGTTTTGGTTACTAAATTTCGTTTGACTCTTTAACAAAAAAAGAAGATAGCAGGCTAAATGTCCTTAGTATTAGAATTAAGATAATCTAGTTTATATGGCATGTGTATTCATAGTTAGCAACAAAATTAGTCTGATGTTTTCTCTTTAAGCTCAGTACTTTTATTTTTAAAAGCTTTCTTGCATAAATGCAGTTTTTTCTTTACAATCATTTTCTGTAATACTATAAAAAGGGCAACTCTTAATTTTTCTGTCACATCTTTTATCATATCACTTAAATTTTTCAACTTCTGTATCAGGTAGGAGTGTTTCATACTTTAAATGACAGAAGATCCAAGTAGCAACGGTTTTTCAAATAGGGATTTTATTTCTCTCATGTAACAAGAAACCCAGAGGAGCTAGCTTTGGTTCAGTGACTCCACTTTACCAAGACCTCTGAAAGTCTGTTAGTTCTTCCTTCATGGTAAGATGGCCACTGCAGTGCAGAGCAGTGTGTCTGTATTCAAGACAGAAAAGTGGGGGAAGGAGGCAGAGCCTCCCACATCTGATCCTTTTCTCATAAAAGCAAAACCTTCTCCAGAAATCCACAGCAGATTTGTGTTCATCTGTTGGCCTTGAATGTATAAAATCATTACCTCTAGCTCCAAGAAGAATGGGGAAATGAAATTGTAAGCTTTTCCAATCTTTCTAATGGGAAATGGAAAAGAGGATTGGGAATAAACATGGATCGGGCAACCAATCGTTTTGCCACTAGTTATAAATGGAGCAGATATAATTTTGTATTTTAATCTTTTCCACTGTGTTGTCCTCCAAAAGTTGGTTTTGGCAGTGGGGTGGGGGTGGGGGGTCGCACCCAATGGCTTGTGGGATCTTAGTTCCCCAACCAGGGATGGAACCCCTGGCCCTCAGCAATCAAAGCAAGGAGTCCAAACCACTGGACTGCCAGGGAATTCCCTCAAAAAACTAAGTTTTAAATGGTAGCCTAGTAGTCTTAAGTTGTGTTTTACCAGAATTTAAACATTCTCTCATTGTTGGATATTTAATGTTTTCAGTGCTAATCCAATATAGAAAATATCTTTATGTACAACTTTTTCCTTTCTTTGACCAGAAGTTCCCAAGAGTAGGATTGAAAGTTATAAGATTCCAACAGTTAAGTGTTGCTTTTGAAACTTAACTGAGGTTTTAAAAATTAAGAATTTATTTTTTTTCTCATTCTGGTTTGACAAGTTCAGGGCTGGTGTAGCAGCTGGCTGTAACAATATCTTAAATATCCTCGGCTACTTCCAGATTTCTTTTTCATCAGTCTTAGAGGATAGTTTTCATCTTTTTAGTCGTGATTTGGTTGTTTTCTTTTTGAATCTACATTCCAGGGAGGATAAAAAGGTATCACACTTCTTGATGTCATATCAGGGGAGAAAAGTATTGCAAGAAATCCTCAACTTACACATTATTTGCCAGAATTACGGTATTTTTTTTAGAATGAAGGCTGGAAAATGTAATTATTGGTGAGCACATTGTCACTCCTACCAAAAATGGTTCTGTTAGACGAGAGGGGAGAGGGGCTGTTGAGTAGAGAGCCAGCAGTATCTACCATGAAGAGTTTAGTTTTCCCTAGCCAATAACCACAAGTAGCCTTGTAATAGACTCATGTTCTTTGCTATTTGACCTTTAGTGGGTAAGGCTAGGGACTGATTTATTAATAGTAAAGGTATAAAGTGGCAGTTATTGTTGTAACTAACGTATAACTTTTCCGTGGCTAGTGGCTGAGCATGTGGTATAGTCACTACTCACACAGAAGAATTAACATTCCTGAGGACTAGAAACAAAAAAGGCAATTTTGCATGTACAGAAGACAAGTGGTATACAAAATTATTTTAATGCTATTATACCCTGTTTTCCAGAAAGCTGTAGGTCTCCAATATTTAACTGAAAACTTATTTTTGTAATAACTTAACTTGGCGTAAGGATATTTTTCAGGAATGTAGAAACAAGATATTTTGTCACAAATATAATTAGGCAGACTACCAATATAGCTGAAGGGTTTATCAAGTCTTTATCAAATAAAAGTATCTTCTGATGTTAATGAGAAATTGAAGAGGAAAATTTTTCCAACTCTTTGACACAGAAATGTTTTAAGTTTATTGAGAAATTACACATTTTAAATACGGAATTTAGAGGTAATTATTTTGAAAATAATAGCTGCCATACAGTAGTTTAATCAGGTCTTTGGGGGTATGGACCAGATAAATTGGATTGCACCCTTTTTTTTCTTTCCACATAAAGATTCATTACTTCTTTTGGTCAGAAGGACATTATGCATTCATTAAATTGTGTTTGTACTTTTATTGTATGCATTTTTTTTTAAAGATAAGATTATTTCATCTGTCTCTCTCAGCAGAATAAATCAATTAGAGACTGAACTATATGAAAAGTGGTTCAAGTTACCAGTTTTACCATCTGAGGACAAAAATAATAAAAATTCGTTAGAAACTGAGAAAGATGAGGATAGCAGTATATAGTAGAAAAGCAGCCCAAATGGACCAAGACAGGTTCTGATGACATCTCCAGGCTTAAGTTCCTTTATAGAGGTTTGGCTAGTAGACAAGGGTTGAACTGTCATCATGGTTAGTATAGGCCACTGACTATAAAAACTAGTTTATAAAGCTACCTCTGTTTGTCATTCATACAGTATATTTACTATTGAAACATACACCTGCTCTTCAACAGTTTACTGTTCACTTAGGGCTGTTGATGACTATAATTAAAATATAAAGTTGTACAGAAAATTACCCAAATAAAAATATCTTTAATATGAGATTACTTTAAAATAATCTACTGTACAATTTACTTATAACTTTCAAGTCTTTTGGATATACTCATAGTCATATATATTTGTTTATAATATATTTTTTATATATTGCATGTGTGGTATCCCATAAAAAAACAAAACTTTCTCTCTTAAGACCAATTAACATCATTCCATGTAAGCAAATACATACAGCTGTATTTCATCCTTTTTACTGGCTGCACATTATTTCCTTGTTTGCCAGTACAAATCAAGTCCCTATCAATGAATATAATCAAATAGTGAAAATACTTATACATACAATGAACATTTAGGTTGGTTCCACTTCTTGGCTGTTGTTAATAACGCTGCAGTGGACATGGGAGTGAAAGATAACTCTTCAACATCCTGATTTCAATTATTTGTAATAAATACTCTCAAGTGGGATTGCTGGAATATATAGTAGTTTACTTTAAAATTTTTGTGAAATCTTTATACTCTTTTCCACAGTGGCTGTATCATTTTAACATTCCCACTGAGAGTGCACAAGGGTTCCAATTTCTTCACATCCTTGCCAACACATATTTTCTGGTTTGGGTTTAACGGCCATCCTAACTGGTGTAGGGTAGTAACTAATGGTGATTTTGATATGCATTTCCCTCATCAGTTATGATACTTAGCATCTTTTTATACACCTGTTGGCCATTTGCATGTATTTTTTGGAGTAATGTGTGTTTCAGTCCTCTGTTCATTTTTAATTGGGTTATTTGAGCTTTTTGCTAGTTTTATTTCCCTGTATACTTTAGGTATTAACCACTTACCAGGGAACATGGTTTGCATCAATTTTCCCCATTCCACAGGGCCACTTTACACTCGTTTCTTTTAATGTGCAGCTTTTTGGTTTGATATCGTCTCACTTGTCTGTTTTTGCTTTTGTTGCCAGTGCTTTCAGTGTCAAATCCAAGAAATCATTGCTAAGACCAATATTATAAAGCTCTTTTCCTGTTTTCCTCTGGGAATTTTAAAGTTTCAGGTCTTGAGTCTTTAACACAGTTTCAGTAGATTTTTGTGTATGGTATAAGGGTCCAATTCCATTCTTGTGGATGTGTATTCAGTTTTCCCAGTACCGTTTCTTGAAGATATGCTATTAATTTTTTCTACTATTTTGCTTTATTTGATTTTCTGTAAGTCTTGCAAAGGCCTTCTCTACTACAAGATCATAAAACCTCATATTGTCTTTAGCACCTCATGGTTTTATTGTTTTAAATGTAAACCTTTGTCTTCCCCTCCCCTATAGAAAAAAGAAAATTCAATATTCCCATACTGTTTCTTGTATAACCTAATTTTTGCCTCACCTCTACCAAGATAGGCGCTTATTTTTGGCTACAAGTGGTGGCACTAATGGTAAAGAAGGAAAAAAAAATGCAGGTTCAATCCCTGGATTGGGAAGATCCCCTGGAGAAGGAAATTGCATGCAACTCCAATATTCTTGCCTGGAGAATTCTATAGACAGAGGAGCCTGGCGGGCTACAGTCCATGGGGTCGCAAACAGTCAGACACAACTGAGCACACAAAACCCCTAAATACACAAAAGGGAGACTGAACAATATAAGAAGTTTATTATAAAAGAAAAAGTCCAAAGGTATAACAGTTCCAGGATTGGTTAATTCAGGAGCACAGTTCAGGTGCTTTCTATCTGCACCTGCTGTCCTCAATATGATAGCTTTCATCTCCATGCTTGTCCTTTCATGATCATCAGACGAGATAAGAGATACACTAGATGAGCACTGACCTCAACCCACAGAAGCTTATGGGCCCATGAATACTGGTGTGACTATCGATTCATCCACCCCTCTGCCCTTGGGGAAGACTAAAAGGGGCAAGAATACAGATGTTAGAATCTTCACCAGCACTTCCACATATGGAGAGAGAAATGGAAAGTCAAGACTTTAAAAAGAGTAAGTATAACAATTCCTTCCTCAAATACCTTTTTTCTTTGGCTCTGGAGTCACTGAATTCACATCTGTATCCCACTTTATCTAGATCTATATTTTACTTTATTACATAATGAAGCTTTCAAAAACTGAATTCTACTAAAATAAAGTTTTAAAGCAATTTAGACAGTTAAATACATCACACACACAACACACAATGTATATATATAATGAAATACCCTTTTACATGCATAAAAACTCTTAATAGAAATAAATTATAAGCAATAAGATAATAAAGTTTAAAATTTAGTGTACTATTTGCTTTTTTAATAACTAAAATTCATAAACCAAAATTTGTTATTTTTTACCCCAAATGATTCTGATTGGTGCATACTTTATGCTAATTCATCAAACCCTGAGTTTTGCTCCTCCATTCTGGTTAAATATGTATCACTAAGCAAATAAAAATGTTTAAATCAGGGTCCTGCATTGGTGTTTAGTTATTTGAAATTAGGTTTTCATTCTGAATAGTTTCAGTAAACTGTATGTCATAGTAGAATGTCTCTACCTGCTTTAAGGTCTGTCTTAAATTGATAAAATATAACCTTCCTCCTGCTTAAGAGTGCATCTTTCATTATACAAGTTAGCAAATAACTTATATCAGTACAAATGTCCAACAATGTATTTAAATCATTGCCATCTGAAATACTTTATACAGGAATAATTTATCTCTTTACACTAGTAAAGTCTTGCATTTCAGTAGGTTCTATAGCTTCTGTATCATCACTTGAAATTTACCTAAAAAGGAAAACATGAAAATAATTTTGATTTCAGGTAAAAGGATAACATACCTAAATATCCGTTTTCTGCTCTATTTAATAAGTTGTTTTAATCAAGAAACTTTCTATATCAAATGATTTTTCACACTAATTGATAAAGTCAGTTTCATTTGTATCATGATTACCTGGTTTGTAAATGAGTGCCTTTGTTTCTCTGATTTCTATATTTTAGGTATTTCATTGCTAATTACTATGAATAGGAAATACAGTGATGCTCAAGCCAGTTTTATTCTTGGTTATTAGCTGTGGTGAAGAGATTTTTGAAAAGGAGTTTAGTGATAAAAGACTAGTTGGCTTTATCTAGCGTTATATACTAGATGTATTCGAGAAAATTTTTTAAAATCTTCAACATTATAAGGAAATTTGCTATCTTAAAATTTTCCTTTAAAAATTAATCAAGAGTCACCCTTTAAGTTGTCTTATAAATTTACATTTCCTTAGCACATTTTAAGTCATTGTCTATTATGAATTTAAAAATCATTGACTATAAATATGCTACATATCACTACATTAAGTGTTAAAACTGACAAAAGTAAAATGAAATGGTTTTAGCATTTTAAATGTCCGCTAAGTAACAAAAACAAGAAACAAAGAAAAAGAACACCAGACCTGAAAAATAACTGCTAAAAACATTTGTTGAGAAATATGAAGTCAACTCACAGGCAGGCATTGAAGATACTTCAGCTGTTACAATACTTTTTATCCCCAAGTTTGATAAACCACCTCTGATTAAGCCACATGTAAATGCTAAATACTAAAAGGAACAAAAGGGTAAAAAGTATTAAGGGTTTACTGAGACAGTAAAGCTATTGATAAACATGACATTTAGTTAAACCTTGATAATAAGTCACTTATTTGGAAAAGCTGTATAATAATTTTTCAAATTATTAAAAATTCTTATTAGATTTCCCAGCTCCTTGGTAACTAAACACGGACACATGACTTAAGCTCAGCCAACTCACTAGTCCAATCCATGACCCTGAATCTATAATGAGTGACAAAATCAAGCTGGGAAACAGGTTAGAATTAGTTCTAGAGATAGCAAAGGTGGATGGTGTCTACCTACCATCAGTGCTGCTTGAAGGATTCTAACTAGACTCTCCTTGTGGAGTGCTTTGCTGCTTTAACTTCCCATGGTGCCTTTTTTCCCTCTTTAATTTTGGCCACACCATGTTACGTGGCTTGTGGGATCACAGTTCCCTGACCAAGGACTGAACCTGGGCCACAGCAAATCCTAACTACTAAACCACCAGGAGATTCCCCTTCCCATGGTTCTTGCCTGTTTTCTGAGCCTTCCCATCAATTCTGTAAGCTAACTAATATGATTGCATTCAATCAAAATTGGTTTCTGCTTTCTACAACCAAGAATCTTGACTTGTTCAAGACTTATAGCCTGCCACAACAAAGACTTATCCATTTTAAAGGACCAAAGTGCCAATGTTGAGAAACTCTGCTAAGGAAACGAGGAAATGGGACTAAGCCAGAGTAGAGACAGCATAAAAATGAAAATCCAAAAATCAAATAGTCCAAGGTATTTTATCATCTGCATTTTTGTATTGCATGATATTCAACAATATGAAATAATATGGAAATTATTTTATAATATACATAAATGGATACTGACAGGTAATCAGATATGGAATCATGAAATTATAAACTGGGAAAAATTGTTTATTATATTGTTACGATTTTATTAATAAGGAAATTAAGGTCCAGAGGGGATCCATAAGTTGTGGAGTTAGCTTAAAATTAGATTTATTTGGTCCCAAGTTCATACTCTTCCCACTACACCAAACTGCCTTTGTGTTAGATAATTTAGGTGTGGAAAAGATTTTACAGGTAAAAGCAGCTTTTACATACTGCCCAGTATATTTTAATCATTTCAAAGGAACCCTTAAAAACTTGTCAGCTTTTCTGTAATACATCTGGCCTATTTATCGATTCTTACTTGAGACTGAAAAAAAAATACATGAAACCCTGAAATGCGGATATACTTAATACAAAACATATATTCTTAGAAACAAATATTAACTATATTAAAAATTTTTTTAATTTACTGATGGAGATTGTAAATATGAATTCTGAGGTAAATAATTTTGTATAGCTAATACCAATTTTTTAAGTTTGAGTATCTTTTCTGATGTATCCATACTATACTTGAGAATCTTATCATTAATCTACATTTTTAATGGCATTTAAACTGTAGTGTTTCTTGATTTTGGTCATCATAAGCCTACTTAGTTACAAGCTAATTAAACTATTTCAATAAGATAAATATCTTTCTCCTATTTCAAAGAGAAGTATTTAGGCAAAAGGAACAATTTAAAAACATTTTGAAGTCAAGTCTACTATGATTAGCATTGTACTTTTCCCTACATTTCTACTTGTTTCATAATAAAAAAACAATCTTTTTATTCCATTAAATACCTTTGATGCATGTTCTAAATATTGTTTTCCTGCAGACATCTGAATAAGCAGGCGAAATTTGTTGTCCTGAAGTACATAGATGCCCTGTCCCAAAAATAGAAAGACATCCAAAGTCAATGTAATCTGTACTCTTCCCTTCAAAACAATTTAAGAGATTTTAAAAATTAAAACTCTCCCTTCCATTGGTCAAATTTTCTTTATTTTCAAAGAACTTTTACAGTGTTCAAGAGTTGTTCATCATTTATAACACTTTAAAATTTACTGAATGCTTTAAAGATACTGAAGATACAAAGATACATAAAACAGTTTCTATCCTTAAAGAATTCAGTCTAGTGTGAAAGAATCAAAAATACATTCTAGGTGAGATTAGCAGCTATATCTAATTAACTCATACCTAGAAAGCCAATAATCAGAGTCACTTTTTCCCATAAGCATTTCAAGTACTTCTAGGCTAAGACTGATGTTATCTTAAAAAATGAATTCTACTGGTAGCTAAGAGATAACATTATCTTTTATTTTTTATACTTCAGTAAATGCCAAATATATTCTAAATATCTCCTAGAATTTTAAAAAATAAGTAAATTTTTGCATAATCTCTCAGGCAACCTATTAACTTTTATATTAACAAAATATTTTAAGAATAAAAAATATAATGGCAACTGAACAGGCAAGAATTACAATGAGAGTTCAGGAATTGCTTGAAAGACAGAAATGTGACACATCTGTGCTTCAGTGTATTATTGAAAGAACCAAGTCCTAAAACTGTTATCATTCTGATATTTACTACTTTTTAAAACTTAAAATTTTATTGAGAGAAAAGGACAGCTGTCATTACAGATAACTGCCCTTGTCTTTATTCACTATACCCTATTATTAGAGAAAAAAAGTAATGATGTATTAATAACATAGAAACATTCCTAAGTTTCTGAGAAATTAAGTTTTATATAACAAGTAAATCACTAAAATAGGACATTTATATTAAGATAAAGGACTTTAAAAAATAGGCCTTAATTTATCTAAATACCTGATGATTTGTCCTTAGATTGTCGATTTGTTTCTTGAATACTGTAGTCCAGAAATCTTTACAAATGAACTTCATGATATCTAACTCATCCTTGAACCTTGCAGTATCTTTTGTAAACCTAAAAAGATCAACTAGAAGTAATACAGTACTTTTCGTCCAGAGAAAGCAGGAGGGGCAAATTATTCACTAATTTCCAGATGCCACAATAGCACTGAACATTTATTGACAGTCATAAACTGAGAAGCACCAAGCAAAGTAGTTCCCATTTCAATGAATTCACATTCTGTTATATGATGGGGCTAAAATTAGTCTAACAGTAAGCAATTTTAGGTACAGCTGACACATTTTTTTAAAAAAAGCTGAGCATGATCAAGGTACTGTTACATAAAATATGAAAGAAAAGAGAGGTCGCCCAGTTGTGTCCAACTCCTTGCGATCCATGGACTGTAGCCTGCCAGGCTCCTCTTTCCATGAGATTTTCCAGGCAGGAATACTGGAGTGGGTTGCCATTTCCTTCTACAGGGAATCTCCTCAATGCAGGGATTGAACCCAGATCTCCTGCATTGCAGGTGGATTCTTTACTACCTGAGCCACAAGGGAAGATCAGGAAAATATAAGAGTTCAGTTATTTCAGAAAGTAAGAAAGGAATACTAAAAGAAATTGATCTGTAAGTTTGAAGATGATCACACACATAAACAGAGACTAAGGTACACATTTAAACCGTATTCCATTGAGGATAAAGAACCTACTAGAGCTTCAGTAGGAAATGCAACAAGGTTTTTTCAGATAGTTGTTTCAGCACATCAAAGTTTTCAGGGAAAAAATTTAAAACAAATACATATTTTCTTCAAATTTTGAAACATGAAAGTTGGATAACAGAGTTAAAATAGCATCAGACCTAAAAAGAAATTTCAATCTGTGAATAAAGAACACAGAATAAATAAAATTTAGAAATTAAAATGAAAGTATCTCATGTTTTATGCAATCTTTTGAAATGGATCATCTTTGTTCATAACCTACCTGGAAGAAAATTTTCAAATCCATACTGCTCACCTTTCTATCAATCCTTGTCCCACTCGAAACCCCATGTTTTCCAGTTTAGTTATACAGCGTCCATTTTCCTATTTAAAAAAATAATAGTTTTGAATAATTTTAGAATGCCAGAATGTAAATATTTCACTGAAACACTGTGAAACATTGTGAGAAAAAGTGAATTACAGGTCATAGTTGAATTCTCTTAATCATTTTCATGAGGCAGTAAGATACAGAGAACTGTTACTACTTTTCAGAAATGTCAAAGCCTCTTCCCAATTATTCTTCCTGCTTTCCCTGGCTTCCATTTTCAACTATTCTGTCCGCTATAAAACTGAGGTCAAGGTATCACCTTTGACTTTTTTCTGTCAGTCCTTTTGTGCTGTCACAAAGTTCTAAGTTCTGCTTCAAAATGTCTCTCAGAGTCATCCAAGCTTTCCACTTCCCAGTGTATCTTAGTTGGTGACCCCACCATCCTATTTCTGGAATCCTGCAATTGCCTCACTCTTCCTTTGACAATCTCATCCACTCTTAAGGCTTTAAATAACACCTATGTCAAAGACTCTCAAAATTCTCTAGACGACCTACAAAGCCCCATACAATCCAGACTCCTGTGCCTCTCTAACCTCACCTCCTCTCCTTCACTCACTCCACCCAGCATCACTGATTTCCTGCTGTCCTTAAACATGCCAGGCAGGCTCTAGGCAGCTGTCCATCTAGATACTCATATGACCACCTCACTGGCTTTAGGTCTTCACTCACATGTCATCAGCTCAGTGAGGCTAATTTCAGTCTTTTAAAACTACAGTACCATTCCACTTCAGAAACTACCTAATGCTTCTCAAAGGGTGTCCCAAGACTAGCAACATCAGCATCACATGGGAACTTGCAAAAACTGCAAATTCTGTAACCCCACCCCCAATTCAGTGAATCAGAAACTGGAGGTATGGGTCAGTAAGCTGTGTTTTAAGAAGCCCTCCAAAAGTGACTCTGATGCTCTGATTTCTCTGCTTGATTTGTCTCCAAGGAACTTCTTTCACCATTTAACCTAATATATATTTTACTAGTTTTATACTGTTCATGTTCCTCCATCCCCACCTACTAGAATACAGCAACAAGAGGGCAAGAAATTTTATATATTTTGAAACCTTTGTCTTCCATTAACACCATAGGCCTCGTTATCTGCTGAACTTTCTTCTAAGTACTCCACTAACAGGGCTGACTACTAAATCTTAATTTCTAGTACAGATTTTAGCAGACACAATCATCTAGCAGTCCCATTGTGTGCATGGTCAGTCGTGTCCAACTCTTTGCGACCCCATTGACTGTTGCCCATCAGGCTCCTCTGTCTGGGATTCGCCAGGCAAGAATACTGGAGTGGGTTGCCAGGCCCTCCTCCAGTGGATCTTCCCAACCCAGAGACTGAACCCATATCTCCTGCGTCTCTTGGATTGCAGGTGAATTCTTTACCATTAGCGCCACCTGGGAAGCCCCAAGGTCCCACAGGCCCCTTAAATATGGCATGTTCAAAATGATATTATCTTAGCATCCTCAGCTTGCTCTGCCTCCAAAATTCTTTAACCTCATTAATGAAACCATCATCTATCTAGTTACTATAACCAGACAACTTCCACTTCCTTCACCTCTGTGCTGCCAAGCCTACACACACATTGCAGTCTTGTGGAGCCTATCATGTACATGCTTTTCCAAATCCATCTTCTCTCTCCTGACTGCTTAAATTAGCTCTTAACCTTTCTCTCCTGGTCTTCAGTTAGAGCCTTCCAACTGATCTCCTTGTCTCTAGTTTTTTCTCCTTTGATTTATTTTCTGTATTTATGCTATAGACTTTCTAAAAAACAAATCGTGTTGTTTCTCCACAGGACCATACAGCACCACTCTGTTAATTTCCACACCCCGTTTCCAAACATGCTCAGGTAGAATGACCTGTAAATCATGATGCTCTTTGTGAAACAATCTGCTCTTTGTAGAACAATCTGCTTTTTGTAGAATCACCCAGAAATATATTGATAAGCAGGAAATATGCTTATATGCAGACATTCTCAAATCTTAACTATGAATCACATGAACTTTTGAATTAAGCCCTAGGAAAACCTTCTGATGTTGCTACTTGTCCATTCACTTTGGCATCTGTGAGTGCTCACTAGTAAGTACCAAATTTTTAAGAAAAACATGAATATTTTATCCATTAATGTAAAAAAAATTATTCCCAATTGCTAAATGTCCAGTTATTCAATTATTAGACTTAATACCTCTTTGGCGCAGATGGAAAATTATTGATTTGAAGTGTGAGAACATTACTCTTTTCCTTGATTTCACTTAAACTTATGATTTCATGTCTAAAAAGATATATAAAGACCATCTCTGGATGATAGAATTATGTCTTTCGTTTACATTTTTTTATTATGAAAAATTTGAAGCACACTCAAAGTAGAGATGTTAACAAACCCTCTTACACCAAGATGCCAGTATGGATTCTAACCAAGCCTACTACATAACTTTTTACAAATCCTTTTTGCTTATATGCACTTAAAATTTCTTCCCCACCATACACAAACTGCAATAGGAAAAGAAAGTTATTTTTAATGATTCAAAATTTTTGGATTTCCTTTCTCTTATAGGACTAGAACATCTCTCAAAATTATCAGTCACGATTAGAACAACCGTTTTGTTTTATTTTGGCTAACCCATTGAGGGTGGGAAAGGGATTTTTAAAAAAGTTTTTCCTGGGCAAGAGCTGAAAGAGGGAAAGAAAGTAGAAGATAGTAGAATAAAGCAAGCTGATGCATATGTGGTGGGGCAGGGAGCAGGGATTTTATGATAAAAGAGTAAAAGAGGTGTGTTACTAATTATTCTCTGGGGAGGATGGCATCACCGACTCTGTGGACATGAGTTTGAGTGAACTCCGGGAGTTGGTGATGGACAGGGAGGCCTGGCGTGCTGTGATTCATGGGGTCGCAGAGAGTCGGACATGACTGAGCGACTGAACTGAACTCTACACAAACACAAATGTCTGCTACTCAGCACTAGCACTTAGCACAGATGCTAAACATTAACTACTGGTTGTTAATGATGTTAAAGTCAAAAGTTCGTAATTTGGAAAAAATCTCTTATTACTGATGGATCTGAATAATAGACTTTGTGGGATTCCCTAGTGGTTCTCTGGTTAGGACTCACTGCCGAGGGCATGAGTTCAGCCTGGGAACTAAGATCCTGCATGCTGAAAGGTGTGGCCAAAAAAAAAAAAGATAAAATTTGCTTTGTTTCCAATACTCTTCCTGATGTCTTCCTATTAATATCTCTAATGCATAATTAATACCAAAGACTGAATGTATCTCCCCAAAATTCATATGTTAAAATCCTAACCCCCAGATAGTATTAGGATATAGGGGCCTTGGGAGATGATTCTGTCTTGAGGGTGGAGCCCTCAAGAAAAGCATTAGTGCCCTTATAAAAGATACCCCAGAGAGCTAGCTAATCCCCTTCCACCATGTGAGCACATAGCCAAAACACATCTATCTATAAACCGAGGAGGCTTTCACCAGACACTGAATTTTCTGGTGCCTTGACATACTTCCCAGCCTTCAGGGCATCTATCTATAAACCAGGAGGAGGCTTTCACCAGACACTGAATTTTCTGGTGCCTTGACGTACTTCCCAGCCTTCAGAACTATGAGAAATGAATTTCTGTTGTTTATAAATCACTTTGGCATCTTTGTTACAGCTCCCTAAAACAGACAGTATCCTTCTTACAGTTCACAAACTGACAGTACCTCTTCCTGGATGTCCTAAGGTGCCACAAATTCAGCCAGTCCAAAATAATTCAGTATCTTCACCTCTTCTTTATTCCTTCTCCATCCAACCCAGCGGCTCAAGCTAAACACCTGGGGATAATTTTCAATTCTCATTCCTATACCTAATCAAGTCTTAAGAGATTCGGCCTCCTATCTCTCAAACCGTTCTCTTCTCTTCTCTTTATCCAGATCTTTATCATCTGCCTGGACTCCTACAATAATGGAGCTTCTCACTCTCACTACAAGAGCTTCCCTCTCCAGTCCAAAGAATACTTTTATCTTTCTGAAATGCAAATGGACTGTATCATTCTTTTTAAAAATCCTCCACTGAGAAGGTCCATGTTTTTAATCATACAAGGTTCTTTCTAACTTCAGCTTTCAATACTTTTCACTCTCCACCTATTCAATCTAGTCACAGTGAATGCTCATATTCACTCATAAATATGTAGGCATATGTAGGTACATTATGATACTCTACGCCTTTCATTCCACTACGACTTTACGTTTGCCTAGCATGCTTGTCCTGCCCTTACTTTCTACCCCTCTTTATCAACAGCATTATAGACACTGGAGCTTCTGACCTGAACATGACTTTAGAATACTTTATATATGAAATCCTACAACTCCGTTATTTCATACCACCCAATACTGTTAATTATTCATTGAACCCACATTCCCCAATGACTGTGAGGGAGGGACTTCATCTTATTAATCTAACAGTGTCAGGCCCACAATACACTTAACATATTTTCTAAATGAATCAATTCGTGAATGAAGACTCACATACATTAGCAGTAACCTCCAGGAGGATGGGGCCATTGTTTCCTTCTTCATTACTGCATCCCCAGCGACCAGCTCGTGACATACAATACACACTAAATTTTTTTACATTGTGTTTCCTAATCATAGTAACACATGCAAAGTTTCCTTTGCTTCGATCTCAAATCTCATTAACCTTCTTTCTCTGAGTTTTCTGGAGTGTTAGGGATGTGGAGGGAGGGACAGGATTCCCAGGTTAGGACAGGTCTGTCCAGTGGGCAACTGGGAAGTGCTGGAAGTGACAGTGGAATTAAGTAGGGGTGCCAAAATTAGCAGTTAACTCTGCGGCAAATCAGGGCAAGGACGACATACGGAAGGGACAAAACTAAGAAAATCTGTGGCCTGTCAGACACAGATACGGGACTGGACAAAAAGGTATCATAGAGTAGAACATACAAAAGAGACAAGAATGCAAGACTGAAGACAGCTTGGCAGGTTCTAAGGCTTAGGATACCTGAAGGTGGACCAATTTGTCTACACTTCGGGAGGCGACGAGTGGCATGCGATGGGACAGGGGTTGAAGGAAAGAACTCAATGGAAACAAGGAGTGTCAGGGCGTGTGGCAGCACTCACCACCTCCCCCTGCTCCGCGGACTTGTACACTCCAGACACCATCTCGTTATGCAGAAGCAAAAACAACGCCTCGTCCGCCATTTCCTGCTTATTCTTCCAAGCTCGGTGTTTCGGCTCCCGTTCGGGTCCGGCCTGGGGATTCTGGATAGCGCCCCAACTGCTTGGCCAGCTACGCGGCTGGCTCAGTCCGCGGCCGGGCCCTCGTTGCTAGGAGACCGAGGAATCCACTCAGCTTCCTGCAGGCTGGTAATGGAGCGAGTCTGGTCCCGGGGCGAGCTCACCCCAGGGCCACCCAGCCCTACGGCTGAACGGGAGAGTCTGACAGCAACGGGAACCAAACCCAGCCCGCGGAGACCCGATCCGGCCCCTAGGCGGGGAGGTGGAAAAACAACATCCGGTCCCCTCTACCCCGGCATTCCGCCAGCTCTATGGTCACAGAGCTCCTTCGCCCGGGTGAACCGCTGGCGCAGATAGCAGGAAGGGTTTTTCGTGTGCTAAGTGCAGAAGTTGATAAGAGAAGAGCTCCCGCTGCCATCTCTGTTAATTTGTCTTGTTAGAACTGACAACAATGTCTAATAGCTTCATTAAAAGCTTCTACTTCCGCTGCTGCTGCTGCTGCTAAGTCACTTCAGTCGTGTCCGACTCCGTGCGACCCCATAGACGGCAGCCCACCGGGCTCCCCCGTCCCTGGGATTCTCCAGGCAAGAACACTGGAGTGGGTTGCCATTTCCTTCTCCAATGCATGCAAGTGAAAAGTGAAAGTGAAGTCACTTAGTCGTGTCCGACTCTTCGCGACCCCATGGACTGCAGCCTACCAGGCTCTTCCATCCATGGGATTTTCCTGGCAAGAGTACTGGAGTGGGTTGCCATCGCCTTCTCCGCTACTTCCGCTATATGTTCCTAAATATGAAAAGTTGTAAGGAGTGAATAAATCGTCAGTTTTCAGGCTATAAATTTTAGGTTGGTGATGATCAGGGAACCCTGACGTGCTGCAGTACATGGGGTCGCAGAGTCGGACACGACTGAGGACTGAACTCAACTGATAAATTTTAGGTATATTGAGAAACTATCCCAATCCATTTTGGATAAGCCTAGGTATAAGATTTAGAGCCATTCTGGCTGCCAGGAAGTTTACTGGGAGTAAGGGACAAGGTGCATGGAGTAAGGAAAGAACAGGGAAATTTGAATCAGAAAATGCACATAAAAGACTTCAGAAATGCGACGTCACTGTGGGATGGAGTTCATATAAGAATCTATGGCGGACGTGGGACAACCGCTGCAGACGTGCAAATACAAATGTTAGACCATATGCACATCTTAAATTTGGCAAACTTTGGCTTAAACGTGTTGCTGCACCTATGATTAGTTCTTTTCTTAGTAACTTACAGAGAAGATTTTTTGCCCAATGAATTCATTGCTTCCCTAAAAGTAATGCTGAGTTTCTCAAATTGTTAACCTTTCAACTCTTCATATCCTTTCATAAAATTTAAGACCATGTACCATAATTGGAATTGAGGCGGGTTTGTTTTTAAACATGTCCCTTCTAACGTTTCCATCAATTTTTTTCAACCACCACAAAAAATCAAGCATATGTTTCAACAAACCCTTTGAAAACAGACTAATTTTGAAGAGTATTTTGTAATCTTAATCTTGATTTTTCCAGCACTAAAATTTCCCATTTGTGAAATCAGGTCCTCTATGTCCCAATTGTATTCTCCCTCATCACCACCAGCAAGGTCAAAGATTAGGCAAAAAATTGGTGTCTTTCTCAAACCACAATAACGGTGTCTTCGGATATTTTGGAGACGAGAGGGGAAACTAATATTTATTGAGCATTACTAAATGTTGGACTTGTCATTTTACTGATTAGCCCCTGTAAGTGAGACTGTTAAACTTCCCCAGGATGTTAGTAATAGAGTCTAAGGAAATAGGACTAGATCCTACCTTTTTGGCTGACTCTAAAAGCATCTCCCCATGGAAACAGTGTTACACTTCGTGGCACTATTACCACACTCAGGTTCCAAGTACTGCCTACTACACAGGATTGTAATAAGGATCAATGAGACTAAGCATGCTTACAATCAGTTCAGTTCAGTCGCTCAGTCGTGTCTGCGACCCCATGGACTGCAGCATGCCAGGCCTCCCTGTCCATCACCAACTCAAGGAGTTTACTCAAACTCATGTCCATCAAGTTGGTGAAACCAACCAACCATCTCCTCCACCTTCAATCTTTCCCAGCATCAGGGTCTTTTCCAATGAGTCAGTTCTTTGCACCAGGTGGCCATAGTCCTGGAGTTCCAGCTTCAGCTTCAGTCCTTCCAGTGAATATTCAGGACTGATTTCCTTTAGGGTGGACTGGTTGTATCTTCTTGCAGTCCAAGGGACTCTCAAGAGTCTTCCCCAACACCAGAGTTCAAAAGCATCAGATTCTTCGAGGCTCAGCTTTCTTTATAGTCCAACTCTCAAATCAATACATGACTACTGGAAAAACCGTAGCTTTGACTAGAGGGACCTTTGTTGGGAAAGTAGTGTCTCTGATTTTTAATAAGCTGTCTAGGTTGGTCTTAACTTTTCTTCCAAGGAGCAACTATCTTTTAATTTCATGGTTTCAGTCACCATCTGCAGTGATTGCTCACAATCAGAACCATGTAATTTTTTTTTTTCCATACCACAGCTGCAAGCAGAATTTTAGTTCTCCAACCAGGGATCAAACCTCTGCCCCCTGCAGTGGAAATTTAGGAGTCTTAACCCCTGCACCACCAACGAAGTCCCAGAATCATTTAATTATTTATCAAGACTCATCCTTCTTGGCTACCCAGGTGGCGCTAGTGGTAAAGAACCTGCCTGCTAATGCAGATCTCTGGATCAGTAAGACTCCCTGGAGGAGGGACCGATAATCCACTCCAGTATTGCCTGGAGAGTCCCTTGGACAGAGGGACCTGAGGCTATAGGCCATAGAGTTGCAAAGGCACGACTGAGCACGCACGCATCCTTCTTACCCAGCTTTACATTTTCTTTTGTATGGCACTTAACCCGTTTCTACCACGCTTTATAATTTACTCATGCTTTTATCTGTCTCCTCATTCTTCCCATCGCCAAGCTCCTTGTGGGCAGATATCTGTATTGTACAGTGACTATCCAAGTGCCTGGCACATAGTAGGCATTTCATAAATATCTGTTGAATGCATTAAGTACAGGAAGCATCTTTGCTTCCTGAGAAGCCTACAAACTTCGTGGAAGCAGGAACCACAGTTATCTTGTTCCAGGATTTTTCCAGAGTCCAGATTAACAGATCAAGAACTTTTAATGGATGAATTTAATGAATTTAAATTAATGCATTTAATGCTAACTCGGAATAAATACTGCTGGCCCGCTAAGCTTAGTGCAAGGATGCCTGGCTAACGAGTGAAGGATGAGAACACAAAGATTATCCATAACATTGTTTCTCAGAACCCAATTTAAACCAACCAGCTGCAGCCTAGATGTAGAGGCTAATACCCGTTATCGTCGCTTTCGTTTTTAGTACAATCCTGCACATTGATCATTTTTTGGTAGTACAGTCTGGCACTGGTCTGATCATAGGATGATTCTGGACCGGCGTGACCTAGGACGGTTACATTATCTCCAGAGTCAATTTCCTTATCAGTAATAACAAACCTGAATAACAAGTTTATTCAAGGCTTTGACTTGTGGAGAATAATGCACGTAAAGTGTTTCACAAAGTACAAAATAATTGTTAGCTATTAGGAGGAATGACTTTTTCCTCTTCCTTCACTCGCTTCCCTCCGCTCTTCTAAGGTTTAACCTAATCAAGAGAAATCTGCGCCCCGCCCACCGCCTCTCTGGGCATGCGCACCAACCGAATGGCCGCGCCCTGTCCTAATCAAATCCTTTACCGGGGGAAGACGGGGAAATAGACTCGCCCGAACCCTACTCTGAGGGGATCAGGTGGTAAAACGGAAAGAGGAACGTCATCTACAGGTTAAAAAGGGCCAGGAAGACCGCGCTCTCCTCACTAGAGGAGCTGGGCCGCGAACCCACGTCTCCGAGGACGCAGGTACTCTCAAACCCGCCCCGGCTCTGCGCTAGAAGCAGAGCCCAGCTACCCGCAGCTAATTGGGAGGGAGGGGACCCCTGCCTGACTTTTCATTGGCCCAGAGTCACAAAGACCGGCAGTTTCTCCCCCTTCCGGTTGCTGAGTGGTTGAGGCCCAGATACAACTCCTTTTGCCATTGGCTGAGCCCAGCTGTCAGTCTTCTGGCGTCTTGCGGCGCGACACGGGCAGGCGCGGCCTATAGAGCAGTCTTGAAGCCTGCTGCAGGGAGAAGATGGCGGTCGCAGTGAGAACTTTGCAGGAGCAGCTAGAAAAGGCCAAAGAGAGCCTAAAGAATGTGGATGAGAATATTCGCAAGCTCACCGGGCGGGATCCGAATGATGTGAGGTAAGGAGTGGATGGGAAATGCTGGCTCCCTGAGGCGGCCGTGAAGCCGGGGTGAATTGGGGGCGGGGAGGGCAGTCAGCCCTGAGAAGACTGGAACATCGAGGCCTGTTCCCGGACAGCCGTGAGACCCTGTCCTCGGTGAGGTGGGAATTTCCAAGGCCTTCAGCGTCACGTCCTGGGTCCTGGGTGCGTGAGGAAGGAGAGCGGAGCCTGGGTGCGCCGGGATGGCCTCCCGTCCTGTGGGAAGGCCGGGACTGCCGATTCCCGCCCTCGGCCCCAAAGGCCCGGAACTGCAGCACAAAGCCTTCCTCCTTCCCGGGCCGCCCGCGTCAGGGCTGGCCCTAGGACCAGGGTCCGCTGCCTCACCCTCCGGCTCTTGTCCACGTGCAACTTTCTTTGGGTTGGTGAAATTTGAACCTGACTCAGGCCTGCTAACGTGTAGTGGTGTTGAGGTAAATACAATTCTCTGAAACTGGGCTTGGGGGAACGAGGAAGTTAATAAAGTGCTTCTTGCCGTGTTTGAAACACGTGGGTTTGAAACCGTCATCTTAGAGCTTTTCTGTTTATTTTCTCTTGATGGTGAACCGCACCCGTTGAAGTGTTTGGTGCTGTTAGAAACGATTGTTGCACTGATTTGTAAATATTTTGTAGGCCCATCCAAGCCAGATTGCTCGCCCTTTCTGGTCCTGGTGGAGGTAGAGGACGTGGTAGTTTATTGCTGAGGTAAGATTTTCTTAAAATTTAATCCATTGGTACTGTACTAAATTAATGAATCGGTTTAAACAAATTTCGAGCCAGTGTGAAGAAAAGTTTAGTGTGTTTGAAGCTGTGATTAGCTGTAGTTTTCTGTATAATTTCATTTACATTTACAGTTAGAGATTGAAGAATATAGTAACTATATCTGTTACGTGTAAACTTAATTTATTCTCATAGACCTAAAAAAGAAATGCTGTAAAAATATCCATCTTGAAGTAAGTGTCCATTTGAGGTTACTTTATTTGGAAGAGGAGCTTTTAATAACAGCAACTAAATTACTTTCTTAAATAGAAATAACTATTTTTCTTAATTTTCATGTGCTTTACGTTGGACATTTTTATTGCAGGCGTGGATTCTCAGATAGTGGAGGAGGACCCCCAGCCAAACAGAGAGACCTCGAAGGGGCAGTCAGTAGGTATGTTGGAGGACAGATTCTGGAAGCATATTTTATTTTGTGAGGTAGAATATAAATATTTAATATTTTGAATTGATTTGTATTAGAATTGAGTAGTATATCACTTACTCTGAGTCTTTTCACTTGGTATTTGACTGAACTGAGACAGCCAGTATCCTTCAAAACTCAGTTCTTCATGGAAGTAACAGAAATCTTAGCACATGGAAAAGGAAATGGCAATCCACTCCAGTATTCTTGCCGGAAAAGTCCATGGACAGAGGAGCCTGGCAGGCTGCAGTCCATGGGGTTACATGACTGAGCACTCATGCATGATAGAGATCGGAGGGACATGGGTTGGTAGCAATAAACTGGTAGAACTAAAAAAAGAAAGCACAGTAAAGGTAAGGAGAAAAATAAGATTGAGGAAATAGTTTGTGTTACTTTCCACTACAAAAGCTTAATTGGGTTGAGAGCTATAGGAGATCAAAGTTTGAATTGGCCTTTTTAAATTCCCTTTCCTTTGTCAGGCTGGGAGGGGAGCGTCGGACTCGACGAGAATCACGCCAAGAAAGCGACCCAGAGGATGATGATGTTAAGAAGGTAATTGAGATTAAAAGAACTTCATAGAGGGTGAATATAGTGTTTTCACCTTACTACATTTAGTACAGTGCTACCCATATGTTAGTTAAATTACTGAGATTTCTTTTTTTCCTGCAGCCAGCTTTGCAGTCTTCAGTTGTAGCTACCTCCAAAGAGCGCACACGGAGAGACCTTATCCAGGATCAAAATATGGATGAAAAGGGAAAGCAAAGGTATCTTGAGTATCTTCAATTCTTGTTAAATAATGCAATATTAAGAAAATTTTAGGAATTGTTCAGGTGTCTGTACTGTGCTTCTTTTAGGACATGGCAGGCTTAAATGAAGTAGAACCTTTTGAAACTGGATTTTGTTTTTCTTTTCTTTAGGAACCGGCGAATATTTGGCTTGTTGATGGGCACCCTTCAGAAATTTAAACAAGAATCCACTGTTGCTACCGAAAGGGTATTTATGCAGTTTTTCTTTTGCTTCCTTTATTAAGCTGTCAAAGTAGTTGATTATGTGTTAAATGTTTAAAAAAAACTTAAGATTTAATTGCAAGATTCATAAAGTGCATTACTGATATTTCCTAGGACAGAAAAAATTTTAATTGCCAGCCTAAAATGAGGCTAAGGAAAAACTTAAAACTTTCCCAAGTTGTTGCTAACTCGTTCTTTCTGAGGTGCTGTTAAGTAACTTAGTGAACTTTTCTTTGTTGTTCAGTGAGCCTAATTTGATTCAGGAGAACTTGGATTCAGGTTTCAGCTCTATAGCAATCTCATTTTCAGGTCTTGGGCAAGTCTCTCCATTTCTTCAGGCCTTACAGTACTTTCTTTCAAACAGCAAGTTGAACTTGTTAATCATTGTAATTTATTAAGTAATTATAATTTCTAAAACACACTCAGAGGTACTCTAGAAGCAGAAGCATAAATTATATTCCCTGCTCTCCAGAGTTTATTTGTCCTATTTGTGGAAGTTTTTATTTTACTAAAGCTACAAAATTGTGTCCTTGGATTTGAACACCAAGTTACTGCTTCTCAGGGGAGAAGGGAGACAGCAATTCAGTTATAGGAAGTTAATAAAGTTTTATTTCAGAGAAAGTGAACTAGTTGTTCTAGGATATCACTTGTCTCCAATTTTTTGCTTTGGAAAGAGTAACTGAAAATAACCTATAAAGACAGTACTCTTCTCTTTCAGGTGAACTTTTAGGTTCAGTTCTTTCATATATTGTGTTGGAATGGAATAGTAACTGATATTACAGCTAGCGGCTTTAAAATTTAGATTTTTTACATGAAAAGGCTTCAGTACCCATTTCCTGAAAGGGAAATTGCAGTCTGCTTCAGATGCCAAGTTTGAATTAGCTGGTGTCCTGAATTGCAGATACGACACGTGTTTGGAGACATCAATAAAATTGCAGTGTTTCACATCAGGGTTCATAATAAGCTTTTAAAGGTTATTGTTTATCCTTAGCAAAAGAGACGCCAGGAAATTGAACAAAAACTTGAAGTGCAGGCAGAAGAAGAAAGAAAACAGGTTGAAAATGAGAGGAGAGAACTGTTTGAAGAAAGACGTGCTAAACAGACAGAACTGCGGCTTTTGGAACAGAAGGTTGAGCTTGCGCAGCTGGTGAGTATATTTTGGAATTCTAAGATTGGTAATCCTTCATGTTGACAAAAGCACTGACCTTTTACCTTTTCTTTAGCAAGAAGAATGGAATGAGCATAATGCCAAGATAATTAAATATATCAGAACTAAAACAAAGCCCCATTTGTTCTATATTCCTGGAAGAATGTGTCCTGCTACCCAAAAATTAATAGAGGAGTCTCAGAGAAAAATGAATGGTAAGTGTAAAGAAGAGGTCCCTTGAAATTTCCTTAGTGGGTAAGGTAACAGACTCATACATACATATATGTTTATTTCTTTCATGTAGCAGTTGCAATTCGTTAATGTTTTAGAATGATATTCTTAAGGTGCTAATGTGTTTAGAGTACAGGATCATTTGTTTTATGACAGATATAAGATACAGGAAACTTAATATATTAGGTGGTGCTTAATGCATGTTTTTTCTAAAGCGTTTGTGTGAGCTGACTTCTTTTTTCGCTTTATATTCTTAGTAGCCAGGTTCAAATGCTGATGAATCAAGAAAAAGTTAAAGATTGATGTAGTCTATAGAGGAAGTGTATACGTGGAAGGGTAGATACTACTAAGATGGTGATTGGCTCATTTGTCTCTTTTTGGGATCAGAAAAATTAATTCATGATATGATACCATGAAACTGATTATTTAAAAGAAGTTTTGTTCTTTTTCATTTAGTCTGCAGTAAAATAGCAAAAGATGGTCCTGTTTTTCCATCAGTTAGATAATGTGTAGTTTTGTCTGCTGCTGATTTCTTAAAGTGTATAGGTTTCCAGTGTGCTCTTGTCATCTCTTTACAAAAAAGACATTTAGATAAAACTCCAGTGACATTTTGTGACCAGATGTCAAATTGTGACTTTGAATTATTTAAATCTTAGTAAATTTTACACATGTAAATTTTTATTCTTTAGCTTTATTTGAAGGTAGACGCATCGAATTTGCAGAACAAATAAATAAAATGGAGGCTAGGCCTAGAAGACAATCAATGAAGGAAAAAGAGCATCAGGTGGTGGTGCGTAACGAAGAACAGAAGTCGGAACAAGAAGAGGGTAAGGTGGCTCAGCGAGAGGAAGAGTTGGAGGAGACAGGTAATCAGCACAATGATGTAGAAATAGAGGAAACAGGAGAGGAAGAGGAAAAGGAAATTGGTATAGTTCATAGTGACGCAGAGAAGGAACAGGAGGAGGAGGAACAGAAACAGGAAATGGAAGTAAAGATGGAGGAGGAAACTGAGGTAAGGGAAAGTGAGAAGCAGCAGGATAGTCAGCCTGAAGAAGTTATGGATGTGCTAGAGATGGTCGAGAGTGTCAAAAATGTAATTGCTGAGCAGGAGGTAATGGAAATCAATCAAGTTGAAAGCATAGAACCTTCAGAAAATGAAACTAGCAAAGAATTGGAGCCAGAAATGGAATTTGAAGTTGAGCCAGATAAAGAATGTAAATCTGTTTCTCCTGCAAAAGAGAATGCTAGTACTCTAGAAATGGAAAATGAGCCTGAGGAAAAAGAAGAAAAAGAATCTGAGCCCCAACCTGAGCCTATGGCTCAACCTCAGTCCCTGCCTCAGCCCCAGCCCCAATCTCAATCTCAATCCCAGTCTCAGCCCCAACAAGTACTCCAGCCCCAGCCTCTCTCTCACCCTGAGACTTTGCCGTTAGCTGTTTCACAGCCACCACCTCAGGTTATTCAGGAGCAAGGGCATTTACCACCTGAGAGGAAGGAGTTTCTTGTAGAATCTGTAAAGCCCACTGAGGTGACAGAGCTAGTCCGGACGGTACATTCAGAGAGCAAGAACAAAACCAAAACTAGGAGCAGAAGTAGAGGTCGAGCTAGAAATAAAACAAGCAAGAGTAGAAGTCGAAGCAGTAGCAGTAGTAGTTCTAGTAGCAGTTCAACCAGTAGCAGCAGTGGAAGCAGTTCCAGCAGTGGCAGTAGCAGTAGTCGAAGTAGTTCCAGTAGCAGCTCCAGTACAAGCGGCAGCAGCAGTAGAGACAGTAGCAGCAGCACAACCAGTAGTAGTGAGAGTAGAAGTCGGAGTCGGGGCCGGGGACATAACAGAGATAGAAAGCACAGAAGGAGCGTGGATCGGAAGCGAAGGGATGCTTCAGGACTAGAAAGAAGTCACAAGTCTTCAAAAGGAGGTAGTAGTAGAGATGCAAAAGGATCAAAGGATAAGAATTCCCGGTCTGACAGAAAGAGGTCTATATCAGAGAGTAGTCGATCAGGCAAAAGATCTTCAAGAAGTGAAAGAGACCGAAAATCAGACAGGAAAGACAAGAGGCGTTAATGGAAGAAGCCAGGCTTTGCCTATTCTTTGCAGCAGAAGATTTCTTGATGAGTTAAAAGGATTACCTTTCCTTGTAAGGAGAATGCTGCCTTAAGAATTGCATGTTGTAAAAAATTTTTTGGAAAATACAGACTGTTTGTTTACCAGACATTCTTGTACTTTTGCATAATTTTGTAAGAGTTATTTATCAAAATTATGTGAGGTTCCAAAATATGTAAAAACAATAATAATAAAAAAAGATTAACATCCCTTGTCATCTTTTTTAAATATCCTATACTCTTCAGTAAGAATCTGTATATTTTAATAGGTAAATCTTTAAGTCTGTTCCTTTCTGTATCATACATTGCTTTTGTAGAAATAAATGTGCATTTGTTTCATTAGTTTTGGGATGTCCTCGTTGACGCTTGTATAATAAATATCCTCTTGATACCATTTTCAGCTTTTATCACTAGATACTAAACGTGATTAAAATGTTTTTGAAGGTTTCATCACTTTTATTTGCCTTAGACAATTATTTTGAGTTATCAAAGTCAGAGCTTTCCAGCTTTGATGGGAACATAGTTTGTTCTCCTTCAAAATCACTTCGCACATTTTTCTAATCTCCCTTGTTATTTTAATCTAAGCATTTCCCCATCTTTCCTGTTTTCTCATATTTAAACAATATATTTGGTAGATAAAACAGTATGACTGGCATTTTCTTTATGATTATGGGAGCATCTTTTGTCTCCATGGTTACTTCTGTGATACAGCATATACATCTGTTAAAGGAAATAATCACTTTCTAGAGGAAGGAGGTAGAAAAGTATTTTCTAAACTTGCATTTTAAGTTTGTGGTCTTGTCTTAACTTTTGTGTTGGCCCTATCTGAAACATGCCAATATGTGTTTTCAAGAATTTTTGTTTAAGTATTTGTGTGAAAGTTTACAAAATGAAGGAACTTCATCTACACTTGAATCTGTAAGCAAGATAACACGCAAGTGGTACCAAATGATTATTTGTTGTTTTATAAATTTGTATGCATTTGGAGTATCTGTTGCCCATTACTATACATGTGCAAATAAATGTGGCTTAGACTTGTGTGACTGCTTAAGACTAGTGCTTGTATTAACTTTTTGATTCTTTATACAAGAGAGCACTTAAATTGCAGATGGTCTTTTTTTTTTTGAGTTCATAATTTTTTGTTGTGACTGTAGCTCTGGGCTTAATTTTGAATATTCATTATGCCTTCCCTTGACAAGAAAGCGGTAAGAGTTAAAATGTCAACACATTTCCAGCAATGTATAAATGTTAGTGAACACGGTAAAAGAAAGATCTCTTTTAAAAGTCCTTTCTTGGAGCAGTTATTAAATAGTAAACGTGTAGAACTTCTCAAGCTGCAAAGCTAGATACCTGCATCCCTGGGCCAGTTGTTTCTACCACGAGTCACTTTACCTAGGAATTGTAATGCTTTTCAACATACAGTATAAGCTTTATTTTCTTGTGTGCCGTCATGGGGAGAAGGTTGGTAAACACAAGGGATAACCATAGGACAAACTGATTCTTTTCTTAAAGCTTCCTTGTTTGATGAATGTAAAATGCTTACATGTATTAAGATCTTATATAAATTAAATGTTGTTCACTCATTTTTATCCAGAAAATTTGAACTGTTGTCATGGTGCTTATACAGAAGATTATTTTGGAATTATAATGCATGAGGAGAAAAAAGAAGAATATGCAGAACAATTTTATTTTGGTTAAGCTGTACTGATGATGTATATAAAGAAAATTCGAATAACTTAGCTTTTTAGTGGTATGCGTTTATAAATTAGAAAGTTTCATTTTTAAAATTGGGTTTTGCTTTATCCTTGTAAATGATATTTTAAGGAATTTATGTTCAGAGAATCATGTAATTGGCTCCTTATAAAGATACAAGAAATGTTAGAATGTAAAAGTAGTGATAATTTCTTACGGGAAAAAGACATACAGGAATCCTATTAGAAATTATTTCTATGGAAAAAGGTAGAAGCTTAAAAAGGGTACATTTACTGACCAAGGACTGAAATTAGTTTGGAGCTCTGTTAATCAGGGACATCGTGCTGTGATTCATGGGGTGGCAAAGAGTCGGACACGACTGAGCGACTGAACTGAACTGAAGAGGCTGTTAAGAAAACGCTTTGCTCTAAGAGTCCAAGGTTAGGTATGGCCACAGAAATTAGAAAATAGTATCTTCGATGAGCTGTATCCAGTCTAGGCTTTGTCTTTGCACTATCTAGAACTCTGGTAATTATATACATGTATCAGTTCAGTCACTCAGTCGTGTCCGACTCTTTGCCACCCCATGAATCACAGCACGCCAGGCCTCCCTGCCCATCAACTCCTGGAGCTCACCCAAACTCATGTGTATTGAGTTGGTGATGCCATCCAGCCATCTCATCCTCTGTTGTCCCCTTCTCCTGCCCTCAATCCCTCCCAGCATCAGGGTCTTTTCTGATGAGTCAACTCTAAACATGAGGTGGCCAAAGTATTGGAGTTTCAGCCTCAGCAACAGTCCTTCCAATGAACACCCAGGACTGATTAGGTTTAGGATGGACTGGTTGGATCCCCTTGTAGTCCAAGGGACTCACAAGTCTTCTCCAACACCACAGTTGAAAAGCATCAATTCTTCGGCGCTCAGCTTTCTTCACAGTCCAACTCACATCCATACATGACAGCTAGAAAAACCATAGCCTTGACTAGATGGACCTTTGTTGGCAAAATAATATCTCTGCTTTTTAATATGCTGTCTAGGTTGATCGTAACTTTCCTTCCAAGGAGTAAGCATCTTAATTTCATGGCTGCAGTCATCATCTGCAGTGATTTTGGAGTTTCCCCATCTATTTGCCATGAAGTGATGGCACCAGATTCCATGATCTTGATTTTCTGAATGTTGAGCTTTAAGCCAACTTTTTCACTCTCCTCTTTCACTTTCATCAAGAGGCTTTTTAGTTTCCCTACACTTTCTGCCGTAAGGATGGTGTCATCTGCATATCTGAGGTTATTGTTATTTCTCCTGGCCATCTTGATTCTAGTTTGTGCTTCCTCCAGTCCAGCGTTTCTCATTATGTACTCTGCGTATAAGTGAAATAAGCAGGGTGACAATATACAACTGACGTATTCCTTTTCCTATTTGGAACCAGTCTGTTCCATGTCCAGTTCTAACTGTTGCTTCCTGACCTGCATATAGGTTTCTCAAGAGGCAGGTCAGGTGGTCTGGTATTCCCATCTCTTTCAGAATTTTCCACGAGTTTATTGTGATCCACACAGTAAAAGGCTTTGGCATGGTCAATGAAGCAGAAATAGATGTTTTTCTGGAACTCTTGCTTTTTCGATGATCCAGCGGCTGTTGGCAGTTTGATGTCTGGTTCCTCTGCCTTTTCTAAAACCAGTTTGAACACCTGGAAGTTCACAGTTCACATATTGCTGAAGCCTGGCTTGGAGAATTTTGAGCATGACTTTACTAGCGTGTGAGATGAGTGCATTGTGTGGTAGTTTGCACATTCTTTGGCACTGCCTTTCTTTGGGATTGGAATGAAAACACCTTTTCCAGTCCTGTGACCACTGCTGAGTTTTCCAAAATTGTTGGCATATTGAGTGCAGCACTTTCACAGCATCATCTTTCAGGATTTGAAATAGCTCAACTGGAATTCCATCACCTCCACTAGCTTTGTTCGTAGTGATGCTTTCTAAGCCCCACTTGACTTCACATTCCAGGATTTCTGGCTTTAGGTGAGTGATCACGCCATCATGGTTATCTGGGTCATGAAGATCTTTTTTGTACAGTTCTGTGTGTGCTTGCCACCTCTTAATATCTTCTGCTTCTGTCAGGTCCATACCATTTCTGTCCTTTATTGAGCCCATCTTTGCATGAAATGTTCCTTTGGTATCTCTGATTTTCTTAAAGATATCTTGTCTTTCCCATACTATTGTTTTCCTCTATTTCTTTGAATTGATTGCTGAGGAAGACTTTCTTACCTCTCCCTGATACACATGTATACTCTAGTCGTTAGGGCCAAGCACTAACTGTAGCAATTGAATGAGTTCATAGGCTACAGAATTGACATTACGTGGGATGGTAATGTAAGCCAGTGCCCTCAGAATAGCAAGTCACTAGCATGTTTTGGCGGAGAAGGCAATGGCAAGCCACTCCAATACTCTTGCCTGGAAAATCCCATGGATGGAGGAGCCTGGTGGGCTGCAGTCCATCCGGTCGCTAGGGGTCGGACACGACTGAGCGACTTCACTTTCACTTTTCACTTTCACACATTGGAGAAGGAAATGGCAACCCACTCCGGTGTTCTTGCCTGGAGAATCCCAGGGACGCGGGAGCCTGGTGGGCCTCCGTCTATGGGGTCACACAGAGTCGGACACGACTGAAGTGACTTAGCAGCAGCAGCATGTTTTGGGGTTCAGTTTCTTAACATGAGTTTTTTAGATCATTTTTTAAAAAATCCTTGAATAAAAGTGAAATCAGTTTCCCTTCTTGAGATACTGCCATTAAAGTACTTACCCCAGAAAACCTGTTGCCTGTTGACATGTTTGGACTTTGCTTCTGTAAGAAATCAATGGGGAGGATTGCAGCTTGGCAAACCTGAAAGTGAAAGTGAAGTCGCTCAGTCGCTTTTGAGTCTTTGCGACCCGGCAGACTGTAGCCTACCAGGTTCCTCTGTCTGTGCGATTCTCCAGGCCAGGTTACTGGAGTGAATTGCCATTTCCTTCTCCAGGGGATCTTCCTGACCCAGGGATTGAACCTCAGTCTCCTGCATTGTAGGCAGATGCTTTAACCTCTGAGCCACTGAAAATCTCTTAAACACTACTCTTTGTCTCACCTAGCATAATACTTCCCATTGCCATTTCAGGACCTTATTTAAGTTTATAACACCCTTACTATCCTCTTCTTTATTTTCTTCCATAATACTTAATATTATGTAGTTATATTGTACTTTGATATATTGTATATGTCCCATTAGAATTCAAATTCCATGAGTGATTTTTTTAATGCCATTGCTGTAATTCAGATACCTTGGATATGGCCTTGTTCGTTATAGGCAATATCATGAATAAATTATGGGTAATTAATGTTTGTGTGATTTGGATCTTTTTCTTTCCAGCTTATGTCACCTCTCCTTTCACATTAAAATATGCTTTTTTGAAACAATGAACTGTTTCAAATGTACCAGCCATTGTAGCTGGACCCAAGGAGACATTCTGGGTTAAGTTCTTTAGCTTTTATTTATGGCAAGTCATTAGAGAGTTTTGAACAAAGAGGTTAAATGATAGTATTTAATAGAATTACTCTCTGGCTACTGTGCTGACGAAAGACTAAATGGAACCAAGGCCATTGACAAACGGTTAAGGAGCTACTATAATTAGGCACGATGTAGTGACTTGGAGGTGGTAGCTGTAGAAGTTGTTACCAGATTCTGGATATATTTTTAAGATAGTTCCTTTCAAGTGGACTGTATGTTGTGAGAAGTCAGGGGTGATTAAAGATTTTACCTGAACAACTAGAAGTGCATTGCTGTTAACTGAAATGGGAAAGATCGGAATGAATAAACAGATTTGAGGATAGTGAAGGTGAGTGGGTCAAGAACTTAGTTTGAGATTCCTGTTGGATATCCAAGTGATGATATGCAGTAAAAGAAGCAAGACATTTTTACTGGAAGTGAAAGTTGATTCAGGGGATGCTTTACTGAAAATACAAATTTGAGAATTCTGAGTGTATCCATGGTAAGATCACCAAGGGTAAGAATAGAAGAAGAGTTGTAATGAGAGTCTTGGGCATTTCGGCTTTTAAGAGAATGGGGAGCTAAGGAGAAACCAGAAAAATAGGGAAATAGAGTGGAGTGGTGTTTTGGAAGGTCAAGGAAGGAAGTCTTTCCAGGAGGAAGTAGTATAATGTGCCAAGTAATGCAAATAGGTTAATGAAGAGTAAGAACCCTTAAATTTAGCAACAGGTCACTACTAGTGAACTTCAGAAGGACAGTTTCATAAAACAGGCCCCAGCACAGTGAAACTATATTCAATATCCTATGATATAATGGAAAAGAATATAAAAAATAAATAACTGAGTCACTTTGCTGTACAGCAAAAATAAACTATTTGAATAAAATTTTAAAGAATAGATTCAGGAGAGTGATGGGGTAAGAGCATGATGGAAAAGAAATGTATCATTTCCAGCTAAGGTAGTTGCCTTGGACCTACCTATCTCCCCTCTGAGAACTAGAAAAGCTGTGATTTATATATAGACATATGTATGTGTATGTCTGTGTATATATAGAGAGAAGTATGGATATGAACATCTGAAACTTTCAGAGAACCACTAAGGTACTAAAGAATTATAGGGCCAAAATCTGAGAAAGGAAGAAAAACAAAGAGGTGTTTGGGGTTATTTTTCCCCCAGGACCTATTCTGGAAGAGGCTACCAAGAAGCTGAAAACAGATGTACAGAATCAGGTGCCAATGAACCTTGAGTTCATTAGTCACCAAAAAAGGGAGCATTTTTAAGCCTCCCATGCCCCAGGCTCTGAATTGGAACCCCACGTTACTACATACTCTAGGAATAGGTTGAACCAGAAGTATTAATTGACCAGTCTTCAAAGGGACTGAGTGAACCTTACTGGATTGTTATCTGAGATTCAGAGGAGCAGAGTTGGTTTGTATGAAGATGACATCACCAGTGTTTCAAGTTTTTTTTGTGCAATTTTTCATACATGATCAAATATAACCAGGAGTGAAAAGAGATAAAGACCTGGTCAAAAGACAACAGACACAAAGGTGACAGAGTCAAAGGGAATCCTGATAATGGCGTAATCAATCCTGAACTTTAACTGCTTAATATATACAAGGAACTAAGGGAAGATGGAGACTTTAACAGAATGGAAAATTAGTTTTAAAAAAGAGCTAAATGGAAATTCTAGAACTGAGAAACACTTTGAAATCAAGAGTTCAGTAGCCAAATTTAGCAATGGATCAGAGACGGTTAATGAATAGTGGCTGAGGATCTCCTCAAAACGGGGGAAACACAATAAGGCCATAGTGTTGAACCTCAAGTGGAATAAGTAAAAAGCACTTGAGCATCGTAAAATTTTTCAAAACCAAATACAAATCCAAGTGTAGGGGAATTTTCTTGTATCTTTTTATTATTGACTTATAGTTTAATTCTACTGTCATTAAAGAGCTTATTCTGTGTAATTTCAATTGATTAAATTTTGTTGAGAATTACTATTAGGTTAGACCTTGCATATGTTTAGTTGAATAACTATTACATGGCCTTCAACAAAATAGTGATTCTGTAGCTATTTGCAGTTTATGTCAGTTAGATTCTTTTTATTGGTGTGTTGCTTACTTAAATCTTTTATATTCTTACTTCTTTATTGACTTAGTTACCAAGGGGTGTGTTATAACTTGCCACTAAGTTCATGGATTTGTATTTCTTCTTTTGTTTTTATTTTATGTATTTTTGAGGCTGTTGTAGTGCATATAAATTTAAAATAGCTTCACCTTTGTGAATTGACCCATTTAGAATTTTCAAATGTGTTTATTTCTGTTTTTTTTTTTCTTAAAGTCTACTCTGTTTGATTCTAGTATAGCTACTGCAGCTTTCTTTGGGACAGTGTTGGCATAATTTCTTTTCCACATTTTCACATTTCTTTTCCAACCTTTCTTTAATCCTTGTATTAAAGATGTGTTTTATAAGCAAGATATTTCTGAAAACCAATATGATAGCTTTTGTCTTTTATTTGGAATAGTCTGCCTAACTTTATTGACATATTTAGGTTTAAATCTTATCATTTTAATAATCGATTATTTTTCTTTCCTATTCTGTTTCTTTATATTTCTTGACTTCTTTTGAACTGAATGAGTAATTACTAATATTTTGTTTTCCTGTTTTCCTGCTCTATTAACTTCATACATTCTTTTAAAGTTTCATAAGGGCTTCCCTGGTGACTCAAACGGTAAGGAATCCGTCTGCAATGCAGGAGACCTGAGTTCGATCCCTAGGTCAGGAAAGTCCCCTGGAGAATGGAATGCTGCTGCTCCTGCTAAGTCACTTCAGTCGTGTCCGACTCTGTGTGACCCCACAGACGGAAGCCCACCAGGCTCCCCTGTCCCTGGGATTCTCCAGGCAAGAACACTGGAGTGGGTTGCCATTTCCTTCTCCAATGTGTGAAAGTGGAAAGTGAAAAGTGAAAGCGAAGTCGCTCAGTCGTGTCCGACCCTTAGCGACCCCGTGGACTGCAGCCTACCAGGCTCTTCCATCCATGGGATTTTCTAGGCAAGAGTACTGGAGTGGCTTGCCATTGCCTTCTCCGGGAGAATGGAATAGCTACCCAAAATATTCTTGCCTAGAGAATTCCATGAACAGAGGAGCCTGGCAGGCTAGAGTCCATGGGTTGCAGAGTCAGATGCAACTGAACGACTAATATTTGCACTTTTACAAGTGGTAGAGTCCTTGAATTTACAATATGTATCTATGCATGAGGCAGTACCCTTAGAACATTTTGCTCCATTTTGCTAGTTTTTTCATATAGTTTGTCTATATATGTTTTAAGCCTCATAACACATTGTTATAGATTGATACTTTCATGTTCATTTACACCTTCCATTGCTTTTTATACCTTCCTGCACCTTCAAGCTTTGATCTGGAATCATTTTCCTTCTGCCTGAAGAACATTTTTGGTATATCCTTCAATGTGGGTCTTCTGGTAATGTAGCCTCTGTTTTTATTTATCCTAAAATTCTTTTATTTCATCTACATTTTTGCAGGATATATTTACTCCGTATAGAAGTCTAGGTTAGTAGGTATTTTCTTTCTGTATTCTGAACACCTTATTTTATTGCCTTCTGTATTGGTTGTTTCTGTTTAAGTCAAATGATGGCCTTATTTTTGCTGCTGCTAAGTCACTTCAGTCGTGTCCGACTCTGTGTGACCCCATAGACAGAAGTCCACCAGGGTCCCCCGTCCCTGGGATTCTCCAGGCAAGAACACTGGAGTGGGTTGCCATTTCCTTCTCCAATGTGTGAAGTGAAAAGTGAAAGTGAAGTCGCTCAGTTGTATCCGACCCTTAGCGACCCCACAGACTGCAGCCTACCAGGCTGCTCCATCCATGGGATTTTCTAGGCAAGAGTACTGGAGTGGCTTGCCATTGCCTTCTCCTCTGAAGGTAATCCAGACCTTTCCCCTTCCCCTGAGGGGAGAGGGAAACAGCAGAGGAAAAAATTCCAGGCCCCAGTTATTTCATCAGTGAATTCTATCAATTTTGCACAGACCCTTCCAGAGAGTAGAAAAGGAAACACGTCTTAGCTCCTTTTGTGAGGCCTGTATAACACTGATAGCAGTATGACACATGGATATTAGACGAAAGGGAAAATTACAGTGCAATTCACTCACAAACATAAATGTAAAACCTTAAACTACACAGTGGTAAAATATTCAGCACTTTATCCTTGAGTTTAAGAACAAAAAAGGATATTCACTATCTCCACCTTTATTCAACATTTTACTGAATGGACAATTCTAGTGCAATAAGGCAAGAAGAAAAAATAGGAAGATTGGACAGGGGAAAAGATTGAGAACTATACAGAAAACTAAAAGATTATTGAGAGAAATTTTAGAAAAATTAAGTGAAAGAATGTGCCAGATTCAATCATTAAGATTATTATAAAAATGTTAATTTCCGTCAAGTTGATCTATCAATTCAATATTATTCTAGTATAGGTTCCACAAGTTTGTGGGGAAGGGAGAAGTGGGGTGTGTAACGATTGACAGGGGTCCCTGAAATATATATGAAAATAGAAAAGGTAAAGAACCTAATCCTTGAAGAAGGATATCTGGATATCTACCAGATATCAAGACTTTTTATAAACTAAAGTCATTAAGACTGTGATAATGGTGCAAGTATAGTCAAACAGACCAATGAAATACAGTCCAGAAATAGATGGTCACCACAATAACTAAAATTTTTAAAAAGTGACAATGCCATGTGCTGGTAAGGTTATGGAGTAAAGAGAACTTTCACATATTGCTGGTGAAAAAGTAAGTTGTATAACCGCTTTAGAAAACTGGCAACATCTGCTGAAGTACATTTCTCTGCAGATCCTATATCCAAGCAATTTTATCACTAGGTATAAATCCAATAAAAACAAGACCAGGAGCTGGCTATGGCTTAGATCATGAACTCCTTATTGCCAAATTCAAACTTAAATTGAAGAAAGCAGGGAAAACCACTAGACTATTCAGATATGACCACTAAATCAAATCCCTTATGATTATACAGTGGAAGTGACAAATATATTCCAGGGATTAGATCTGATAGAGTGCCTGAAGAACTATGGACAGAGGTTCGTGACACTGTACAGTAGGCAGTGATCAGTACCATCCCCAAGAAAAAGAAATGCCAAAAGGCAAAATGGTTGTATGAGGAGGCCTTACAAATAGCTGAGAAAAGAGAAACTAAAAGCAAAGGAGAAGGAAAGATATACCCATTTGAATGCAGAATTCCAAAGAATAGCAAGGAGAGATAAGAAAGCCTTCCTCAGCGATCAATGCAAGGAAATAGAGGAAAGCAATAGAATGGGAAAGACTAGAGATCTCTTCAAGAAAATTGAGATACCGAGGGAACATTTCATGCAAAGATGGGCACAATAAAGGACAGAAATGATATGGACCTAACAGAAGCAGAAGATATTAAGAAGAGGTGGCAAGAATATACAGAAGAACTGTACAAAAAAGATCTTCATGACCCAGATAACCATGATCGTGTGATCACTCACACTAACCTAGAGCCAGACATCCTGGAATGTGAAGTCAAGTGGACCTTAGAAAGAAAGCATCACTACGAACAAAGCTAGTGGAAGTGATGGAATTCCAGTTGAGCTATTTCAAATCCTAAAAGATGATGTTAAAGTGCTGCACTCATTATGCCAGCAAATTTGGAAAACTCAGCAGTGGCCACAGGACTGGAAAAGGTCAGTTTTTATTCCAATCCCAAAGAAGGGCAGTGCCAAAGAATGTTCAAACTACTGCACAATTGCACTCATCTCACACGCTAGCAAAGTAATGCTCAGAATTCTCCAAGCCAGGCTTCAACAGTGTGTGAACCATGAACTTCTAGATGTTCAAGCTGGATTTAGAAAGGCAGAGGAACCAGAGATCAAATTTCCAATGTCTGTTGGATCATAGAAAAAGCAAGAGAATTCCAGAAAAACATCTACTTCTGCTTTATTGATTATGCCAAAGCCTTTGACTGTGTGGATCACAACAAACTAGAAAATTCTTCAAGGGATGGGAATACCAGACCACCTGATCTGCCTCCTGAGAAATCTGTATGCAGGTCAAGAAGCAACTGTTAGAACTGGACATAGAGAGTCCCTTGGACTGAAGGGAGATAAAACCAGTCAATCCTAAAAGAAATCAGTCCTGAATATTCATTGGAAGGACTGATGCTGAAGCTGAAACTCCTCCAATACTTTGGCCACCTGGTGCGAAGAACTGACTCATTGGAAAAGGCCCTCATGCTGGGAAAGATTGAAGGCAGGAGGAGAAGGGGACGAGAGAGGATGAGATGGTTGGATAGTATCATCAACTCAATGGACATGAGTTTGAGCAAGCTCCGGGAGTTGGTGATGGACAGGGAAGCCTGGTCTGCTGCAGCTGCAGTCCATGGGGTTGCAAAGAGTTGGACATGACTGAGTGACTGAACTGATAAATCCAATAGAAAAGTAGGCAGTCTTCACCAAGATATGTGCATAATATCTCTAGCAGCCTTATTTATAGATGGCCCAATCTGTAAAAATCCAAATTCCCTCAACAATGAGATGAATAAATTGTGGCATACTCATGCGGTGGAATGCTGTTCAGCAATTCAAATAAATGAACCACAGCTATATAATGAACATGATACCTCCTACAACTGAAATATTGAGCAAAAGAAGTCAGGGAGGAATACATATCATGTGATCTCATTGACAAATTTCAAAAGCTAATCCATAGTTTTAGAACTAATGGTGTTAGAAATCAAGACAGTGGTACCTTTGGGAAGAATGGAGAGGTTAATGACTGAAATGGGTCATGAAGGAAACTTCTAAGTTGCTGCTAAATTCTTTCTTCACCTGGATAATGGTTATACTTGGAGGAATTTGCTGAATTGTATAGTTAAGACTTGTGTACTTTTCTGTACCTTTGTTATGCTTAAGATCATCTCAAGAATGTTTATAGATTATTACTACTTCTAAACCAACCCAAACAAGTTAGTGTCTCAACATATCAAAGTTAATAATCTTAGTTTGTTGAGTGATTCAATTTAGGAAATATTTATTGAAAGCCTATTTATTTTATTTTTGTATTATTTATTTTTTTTAGCTGCGGCATGTGGGATCCTAGCTGCCCCAACCAGGGATCACACCTGCACCCCCTGCATTGGGAGTGCAGAGTCCCAACCATTAGTCCACCGGGGACGCCCCGAAAGCCTATTTATTCAATAAAAGGAAGACATTTGGAGAATGAGAGAGTTAGTGGTAGTCCTTGCCTTCTATTACTAAGAAAAACTTTAAGCTGATTGCTTTCACTCCCTTAAGGACTGATAACAGTCCTACATTTTTTGAGCATCTATTCAACACCAGATGCTGGAAATGGAATATATTTACATAGACTTCACTGCTTCCTAGAGAATAGTCAAGATTCATATGTTTATAATGCATTGTGGTTTAGCTTCTGCAGATTTTTCACAATTTTTCCATAAGAATACTTGGCAAAGCTGGCTCTAATGGTTACTTTATGGAATCAGTTTCCATTGAAATGATAGCAGTGTTCATTTAATGAACAGATACGTGCTTACAATGAGAAATATTGTATGCTGGGCAATTTTGGGAAAATTTTTAAGTGTTTTTCCTTTTGGAAGAAATTAACTGGGCAGATAGGTGATACCAGCAAAAAATAAAAAACCAAACCACCACATATGGTGGCTCAGAGGTTAAAGCGTCTGCTTGCAATGCTGGAGACACGGGTTCAATCCCTGGGTTGGGAAGATCCCCTGGAGACGGCAATGGCAACCCACTCCAGTATTCTTGCCTAGAGAATCCCATGGATGGAAGAGCCTGGTAGGCTACAGTCCACGGGGTCACAAAGAGTCAGACAGGACTGAGCGACTTCACTCACTTGATTTATGATGTTCAACTTAATGACTTTTTTGATTTTATAATTTTTTTACTTTACCATGGTATGAAAGCAGTATATGGTATTCAGTAGAAACTGTACTTCAAAGTTTGATCATTTCCTAGATTTAACAGTTCCCTACATCCAACAGCATCCTACATCTGGTAGGATGCTCCATCATTCAGCGCACTGAATAGTCATCTGCCCAAAATACGGACCTTCCATTTTGGCTTAAATAGTATGACACTCTGAAAAAGAAGCTAATCATGATAGCAATAGGACAGAAATCGGAAGAAATCAGATGAAAATGCACTGCCAACTCCCACATTCCATTCCGTTCCATCGCTCAGTCGTGTCCGACTCTACGCCACCCCGGGGACTGTAGCCTACACCAGGCTTCTCCGTCCATGGGATTCTCCGGGCAAGAATACTGGAGTGGGTTACCGTTTCCTTCTCTAGGGGATCTTCCCGACCCAGGGATCGAACCGGGGTCTCCCTCATTGGAGGCAGACGCTTTAACCTCTGAGCCACCAGGGAAGCCCAACTCCCACATTACTCATCTCCAAAGGAATTTTCATAAAGATGTTCAACATCTGAATAACTAGCCATGGAGATACATCTATAAGTGTGTTTGCCACAACGTGACTCGTCTAACATGGCATATTTTTAGAAGCCCACACACAGTTGTAAGGTTTCAAAGTAAAATTTTCCAAGCTCTTAAGTAGCTCTTTATTACTGTGAATTTATAATAGTCTGAATTTTATGTGCAGGTCTATGAGAAGCAATACTTTGTAATTTGATAATATTTCTAATTATTTTTGTTTGAACTATTGCTTGTTTACTGTAACCCAACATGACTTTCCTATGGAGAATGAAAAATTAGGATTTAATACTGGGGATGCAGATCTTAAGACTTTTAATGTGTACCATTTAAGTATTTTTATGCTCTACAATACGGGGGAAAAGTGTTCTACAAATGTGAGGAAAGCAGACAGGCAGAAAAGCCTCTTTGGCTGACATTTCACTCTTCACATGCTTTGAGTTGAAGTTTTGGAGAAAAGAGTTTTTTATTATCACTAAATTTGGAAACATGTATGTAGCTCTAGGTGCCGATTTTGCTGTAATGGAATCCTGAAGAATGCATGGAGGCGACATGAATTCTCAGCAGGACTGTTGTGGGGCTTGAGTGAAAGTAATATGTTGAATCTAGTTCACAGTACTCTGTAGAGTGTAATCCTGTGTAAGACAGGTCTTGACCTTTGTATGAATGGCTGATACACCAACATGAACTTTCTTATGAGGCAGTTCTCTGGTGTAGGCCCAGAAAGCAGTCCTAGAGTAAAAGCCCTCCAATGTCTCTGAATTGTTGATCCTGAAGAAAAAAAAAATACTCACACCTTTGTCACTTGAAAATGTTATTTCTCTTTTTTTGAAAATGTTATTTCTTTTAAAATAATTATGGAGATAAAATTCTGTCAACAGGTTATATAAAACAAAATCTGCTCAAGTGTGGTAATATGTTTACTGATAAGACTATGAGCTTTGTTCCAGCATCATTACCACACCTTGTCTGAGAATATTAGAAATACAGATCTAATATAAAGTTAATCTAAATCCCCTGATTACAGTATGGGTGGATTATAGATTTTTGTAACATACCTTCAGCATGCAAATTTTTTTTTTTTTTTTTACTTTACATTATTGTATTGGTTTTGCCATACATTGACATGAATCCGCCCCGGGTGTACATATGTTCCCCATCATGAACCCCCCTCCCACCTCCTTCCCCCTCCCATCCCTCTGGTTCATTCCAGTATACCAGCCCCGAACATCCTGTATCATGCATCGAACTTGGACTGGTGATTGGTTTCACATATGATAATATACATGTTTCAATGCCATTCTCCCAAATCATCCCACCCTCGCCCTCTCCCACAGAGTCCAAAAGACTGTTCTATACATCTGTGCTTCTTTTGCTGTCTCGTATACAGAGTTAAGGTTACCGTCCTTCTAACTTCCATATATATGCGTTAGTATGCTGTATTGATGTTTTTCTTTCAGGCTGACTTCACTCTGTATAATAGGCTCCAATTTCATCCACCTCATTAGAACTGACTCAAATGCATTCTTTTTGATGGCTGAAAAATACTCCATTGTGTATATGTACCAAAGCTTTCTTATCCATTCATCTTCAGAAGGACATCTAGGTTGCTTCCATGTCCTCGCTGTTATAAACAGTGCTGCAATGAACATTGGAGTACATGTGTTTCTTTCAGTTCTGGTTTCCTCGGTGTGTATGCCCAGGAGTGCGATTGCTGGATCATATGGCAGTTCTATTTCCAGTTTTTTGAGGAATCTCTACACTGTTCTCCATAGTGGCTGTACTAGTTTGCATTCCCACCAACAGTGTAAGAGGGTTCCCTTCTCTCCACACCCTCTCCAGCATTTATTGCATGTAGACTTTTGGATAGCAGCCATTCTGACCGGTGTGTAATGGTATCTCATTGTGGTTTTGATTTGCATTTCTCTGATAAGGAGTGATGTTAAGCATCTTTTCATGTGTTTGTTAGCCATCTGTATGTCTTCTTTGGAGAAATGTCTGTTTAGTTCTTTGGCCCATTTTTTGATTGGGTCATTTCTTTTTCTGGAATTGAGCTGCAGGAGTTGCTTGTGTATTTTTGAGATTAATCCTTTGTCAGTTGCTTCATTTGCTATTATTTTCTCCCATTCTGAAGGCTGTCTTTTCACCTTGCTTATAGTATCCCTTGCTGTGCAGAAGCTTTTAATTTTAATTAGGTCCCATTTGTTTATTTTTGCTTTTATTTCCAATATTCTGGGAGGTGGGTCATGGAGGATCCTGTGGTGATTTATGTCGGAGAGTGTTTTGCCTATGTTCTCCTCTAGGAGTTTTATAGTTTCTGGTCTTACATTTAGATCTTTAATCCATTTTGAGTTAATTTTTGTGTATGGTGTTAGTGAGTGTTCTATTTTCATTCTTTTACAAGTGGTTGACCAGTTTTCCCAGCACCACTTGTTGAAGAAATTGTCTTTTCTCCATTGAATAGTCTTGCCTCCCTTGTCAAAGATAAGGTGTCCATAGGTGCATGGATTTATCTCTGGGCTTTCTATTTTGTTCCATTGATCTATATTTCTGTCTTTATGCCAGTACCATACTGTCTTGATGACTGTGGCTTTGTAGTAGAGCCTGAAGTCCGGCAGGTTGATTCCCCCAGTTCCATTCTTCTTTCTCAAGATTGCTTTGGCTATTCGAGGTTTTTTGTATTTCCATACAAATAAAAATATGGAACGCTTCACGAATTTGTGTGTCATCCTTGAGCAGGGGCCATGCTAATCTTCTCTGTGTCGTTCCAATTTTAGTATATGTGCTGCCAAAGCGAGCACCAGCAATGCAAATTTAATCAAAAGGATCACTTGACTTTTTTTGAAATGAGAGAAAGAAGCAGTTGAGCCTCACAGCTAAAGATACAATTTCATTTAGTAATGGGGCATGACGAATCTTGCCCTTGAAAAGAAATCAGTTTGTTTATTCATTCACGTATGTATTCGTTTATTTACTCAATAAAAAGTTGAGTGATATATTCATTAAGTGATTTAACTTAAGATACTTGAACAATAAGTAGGAGTTAGTAAAGCAAAAAAGTGAGGTTATATATAAACACAAATATTGTCAGTCTCTTCCTTAAAACTTCCTATGGCATCCCACTGCACTTAGAACAAAGCTTATTCATTTCCAAAGTCAAAATCCCCTACACGATTGGACCTGCGTCTCCTACTTCATCACTGACTACTCTCCACCTGCCTTTATGTTTCTTGATTATATATGCCAAGTTAGTTTCCACTTTAGAGCCTTGTTTCTGACATACTATAATGCATTCAATGTGCCTTTTTCATGTTTTTTTTCTTTACATTTTTGGTAATCAAACTTCTGGAGAAGGGAATGGCAATCCACTCCACTATTCTTACCTGGAGAATTCTATGGACAGAGAAACCTGGTGGGCTACAGTCCATGGGGTTGCAGAGTCAGACACGACTGAGTGACTAACACACACACACACACACACACACACACACACACACACACACACACAATCAAACTTCAGACAATGAAGTACAACTTTCTCATTAATTCTCCCCTCTGCACACAATATTCTGCCTTCCTACTCCCCCATCTTAAATGTCACTGTCCAGAATTCCTTTCCTTACAATTTTATCTTAAGCAGACTTACATAACAAGTTATCACTACTTGCAGTTATCCTGTTCATTTATTTGCTTGTTTGTTCTTGTCTGTCTCTCTTCCCTAGCATACAAAGTCCTTGAGAGCAAGGACTTTGCTCTGTTCATTCCTGTACCTCCAGTCCCTAGAAGAGTGGCTGACACATCACAGGCACTCAATAAATAATACCTATCCTGGAAGGTGAGATTTGCATGTGAAATATTAAGCTTATTGATAAAAAGTTGGTGTTCAACAAACTTTAAATTCCTTTCCTACCCACTGATGAGACTTACCAATTCAGTCCGCTGATCAGTAAATATCACACACGTACCATCTTGACTATAGAGGATATTGCATACTATCATTCAAAAACACACAGTAAAGGAATAATGACGACATGGAGGGTATTCTCTTCTGCTCCTCCCAGTCCACTCTTTACCACTCTGCTCTGCATCTCTAGAACACAGAACTTTAGAATGGCTTCAGAGAGTTCCCTATTTGCTAGCTTCTGACTGGGTTTAATGGATTGGAGATACAATCGGAAGATCAGAAAAAGAGAGAGTCTCTTGACTGAGTTCCTTTACTGAAGGTTTCAAGTTTGTGCTGAGCAGCCCTTTCCTGGAGTTCTCTCCAGGCTGTGGTTACTGTTCATGCCCAAGGATGTTACATCTCCTGCTGGTCTTTCTTAACCCTGCCCCACCTTTGTTATTAGAAACTCCTCAATCACTCAAGAGTGCCTCCCTCAAAATGGAATACCCATCTGTCTCCTGGTAGAACTCTGACTGATAGAATAAGAGGAAGTGTTAAGATAATTAAAACAGACTTCAGCAACACAAAAGCAACAAAAGTAAGAAGAGCCGTGGAGTGACTAGCGCCAATGACAAGTCAAAGTGTGCACATTCTGCCATCTCCTCTTTTTGCATCTGTGGATCACTGGCATGTGAGATTGGGTCCTCTAGGTAATAAATACTGAGATGGAGTTTTGCGTTCAAGAAATTAACACCTATTAAAGCAGAGGAGAGAGGAGGGATTGGATGGAAAGGGAAGTCAAACTCCAGTGTAGGCTCTGCAAATTTCAGTCAACCCAACAAGGTGCTCTGTAGTAAGGAATGCCTGTCAGAGTGTCCTGCCTTAGGCTGAGATGATCCTGCTTTTGTATTCACTTGTCATTTATTAACAAGATTCATCAGATCACCCAGGGAGGGGTGATCTTGGGTAAGGAGGCTCTCTGCAGCTGAAGCAGACCTGAAGATAGGTGCATTGTTAGAACAGAAGTCATATAAATGTGGTCTCTCTCTCAACATTTCTTTTTTTTTATTATTAATTTTTATTGGAGCATAGTTGCTTTATAATACTGTATTTCTGCTGTACAAAGTGAATCATTTAAATAAATATATATATATATACACACTCTTCTTTAAATTCCCTTCCCATTTAGATCATCACAGAGCATTCAGTAGAGATTCCTGTGCTATACAGTAGGTTCTCATTAGTTATCCATTTATATATAATAGTGTGTATATATCCGTCCCAATCTCCCAATTCATCCCACCCCCACTTCCTCCACTCATAACCACAAGATTGTTTTCTACATCTGTGACTCTATTTCTGCCTATCTGTAAATCTGTACCATTTTTCTGAAGCCCACTATAAGTGATATTATACAGTATTTGAGGTTTCTCAGGTGGCTCAGTGGTAAAGAATCTGACTGCTAATGCAGGAGACGTGGGAGAGGCAGATTTGATCCCTAGTTTAGGAAGATCCCCTGGCATAGGAAATGGCAACCCACTCCAGTATTCTTGCCTGGAAAATTCCATGGACAGAGGAGCCTGGCGGGCAGTTCATGGGGTTGCAAACAGATAGGGAGGACTGAGTTCACATATTTGTCTTTGTCTGTCTGTATGACAATCTGTATGTCAGTCTGTATGACAGTCTCTAGGTCCATCCATGTCACTGCAGATGGCATTATTTCATTCCTTTCTGTGACTGAGTAATATTCCATTATATGTATGTACCACATCTTTATCCATCCCTCATTTAATTGACATTAGGTTGCTTGCATGTCCTGGCTATTGTAAAACAGTGCTTCAGTGAATATTGGGGTGCATGAATCCTTTTGAATTGTTTTTTTTTCTGTATATATGCCCAGGAGTGGGATTGTTGGATCATATGGTAGCTTTATTTTTATTTTTTAAAAGAATCTCCATACTGTTCTCCATAGTGGCAGTATCAATTCACATTTCCACCAACAAGGTAGGAGGGTTCCCTTTTCTCTATACTCTTTCCAGCATTTATCATTTGTAGATTTTTTGATGACATCTATTCTGACTGGTGTGAGGTGATACCTCATTGTATTAATAGTTTTGTTTTGTATTTCTTTAAAAATTAGTGATATTGAGTATATTTTCATGTGTTTTTTGGCCATTTGTATGTCTTCTCTCTCCAAGCATTTCTTATTGTACAAATTTAATGCCCTTTCCATCTTAACTAAGCATTTATCAGACATTGTAGGTGTAATTTTTCATTTTTGAAGTGTGATAGCAAAACCAGCACACATTTCTTTTTCCTTCTTCACAATTTCACAGATAGATTTGTTTCTACCTTAGATCTCAGCAATCTCAGCATATGATTTTTTCCGCTTATTAAGTCAAGTACTTTCCCATTTTCATCTAAAGGAAGTGCTTTATGGCTTCTCGTTGGTGTATCTGAATTGCCAGCATCATTACTCCTGTGTTTGGGGCCATTTTTAAATAAACCAAAGGCTCCTTGAACACAAGCACTGTGGTACCTTGACAGCCCATCTGATAACCAAGGTGGCTACTAAGTGACTGATGGACAGGATGTACTGGACAAAGGGATGATTCTGAGCAGAAGGGAGAAGGACAGCAGGAGATTTCATCACACCACTTAGAACAGTGCACAATTTAAAACTGGTGACTTGTTTATTTCCGGAATTTTCAACATAATATTCTCAGGTCTCAGGTAGCAGAATCCATGGAAAGTGAAAATGTGGATAAGATGGGACCACTGTAATTACGTTTCTCTATTTTATAAACTGCTAGGGTAACAGGCAGCTGGTTGAAGAACTATGTTCCCACTTTAGGAAATCTGAGGTACTAAGAGAAAAGGTAGTACCAGATAGTATCAGAAATAACATCACCAAGCAGTAGAAGTGCAGCATTCATGATTATGTCTGTATATTCTCATGGGAAGCTCTGCTTTGTCATATTACCTCTAAGATACTGAACACTCGTGGCTTTGAGGATTGATTCTTTACCTCAGTGCAGTAGCTACTCTTACACCCTGTGTGGTTTCTGAAGAAAGCTATCGTTGTTGTTCAGTCACTAAGTTGTGTCTGATCACTCGAATGTAGACCCTATGGACTACAGCACACCAGGCTCCCCTGTCTTCCACATCTCCCAGAAATTATTCAAATTCATGTCCATTGACTGAGTGATGCCATCTAACCATCTCATCCTCTGCTGCCCCCTTCTCCTGCCCTCAACCTTTTCTAGCATCAGAGTCTTTTCCATGAGTCAGCTCTTAGCACCAGGTGGCCAAAGTATTGGAGCTTCAGAATCAGTCCTTCCAATGAATGTTCGGGGTTGATTTCCTTTAGGATTGACTGGTTTGACTTCCTTGCAGTCCAAGGGACTCTCAAGAGTCTTCTCCAACACCACAAATTCAAAAGAATCAATTCTTCAGTGTTCAGTATCTTTTATGATCCAATTCTTATGTCTGTACGTGATTACTGGGAAAACCATAGCTTTGACTATACAGACCTTTGTTGGCAAACTGATTCCAATACTGATTTGGAAGAAAGCCTTCCAAAGGCCTATCTTTTGAAAGATAGGCCTTCCAAATCAGTTTTCCTGACTCATACTATGAAATCCTCAGAAACAGTATTATATTTTAATATTGACAAAACACTTGAGCTGCAAAATGCATCAGCCATTATACAATGTCTGGCTAAGTTAATATGATTATTTTTGCAGTGAAAATTGATACTTCAGTTTCTTTAAACTAAATGTTCTCATCCTTTTCATATACCACCTCTTCATCTGGATCTGTTAGAGACAGTTGACATTATGCTACCACATTTTCAGATTTCTTGTTAAAATATATTTGAATAATGGTTTGAACGTAAAATGAGATCATTTGAGTATATTAAGTAGTAAGAAAATGGTAGCATTTCTAGCAAGAGCAAATCTTGGCAAGGTGGTATCTTAGGCAAGGATTTTTCTCTTGTTTTTTTGGACTCGTATAGACAAATTTCTCTGGGTTTGTCTGTCTCATAATGCAGAGCACAATTAACTAGTTAAGAATTTAGCTTTGACATTTTTAATACTGAATACAGAAAAGGATGAAGTACATTAATTATTGAACATTCTTGATTCGATACTATAGACTATGTAAGAAATTCTGTGCCAAAATTTGAAGCTGAAGAGCTTCTTTAATATCTTAGACAAACAGAGATTACAGATTTGCAAAAGTATTCCAGAAACAAACCTACACCTTTTTGAGTGTGCACATGTACAGCTATGCAGTGCTCTAATTGTAAACCAAAGGATCCTCAAACTCATGCTCTGTTACTTTCTTTCTAAAGAGGCAAAAGTCTTTGATCTCAGAGAACAGGTTTCCTACTAATTATTGGTTCTGGAAAACAAATAGAGAACACATGTCCTTTTTTTTTTAGGACTTTGAATGCAACAGACTTTCACTTTAGCTTGCTCAGGCACTAGAGGGGAGTGTGGTGTCACACAAGTGCAGCATTCTGCAAAGGGTGTGTTTGCTGGTATGCCCAGACTCTGGGAGAAGGTACAGCAAAGAAGGACTAAGAAAAATATTTCCCTATGAAAGTACAGGTAGATTTTTTATAACTCAACCTGATGGCAAGTGATTGAGGGTATTTTCCAGTGGTTGAGTGAAAAGCATTTTCCCTACTTCTCTGTGTCCTGTGTCAAAAATAGAGGCCAATAAGCATTTGGGAAGATATGCTTTCAACATCAAGTCATTAGGGAAATAAAAATGAAAACCACAAGGAGATACCTCTTGATACCTCTTCACACCTGCTTTAAAAAAAAAAAGACAGCAAGTATTAGTGAGAATGTGAAGAAACTGGAACCCTACCACATTGTGGTGGGAATGTACAGTCGTACAGCCTCTTTGGAAAACAGTTTGGCATTTTCTAAAGCAGTGAAGCATAGTTTTACCATATGATCCAGCAGTTCTCCTTGTTAAGGTGGTAGGGTATTCTAGGTTAAGGGAATTGCGAGAATGAAGGGGAAGAGCGGGGCTGCAAGGGAATCATTGGGTAGGTCACTTTGGCTGTGCTGGATGGAGGTAGAACATGATGAAAGGACTTTTGTGAGACACGAATAGGAATTTACAAAGCAACTGGATGCGGAAAGTTGTGGTTGAGTCTTGTCCAGAGGTTGAAACAAGGGCATGCGTCTTCCCTTTAGTTTCATGACAGGCTGATGATGATGGAGTGTGTATCATGATCAAAACTGTGTTTGAAAAGATACTCTGACTGGGAGAGACCAGTGCCATGGATGCCTTACACTCATAGAAGAGTTCGGGCTCCTCTCAGTAAGAGTAGAGGGAGAATCAGAGGTCTGGAGGATGAGTACTTAGCACCTGCTGAAGGAGATTTTGGAAATCAGGAAGGAGGACTTCAGGATGCCTGGGCAATGAAAGAATGGCGGTGCTTTCCACAGAAACAGGGGTGTTTCTGTGAGAAACAGCAGGGTGAATTTTGAACACTGTGAGTGTGAAATATCCAGGAAATATTGGTGGTGATACCTAGCTGGCAATTAGAAACGAAGGACTCGATCACTGCGGATTGAAACTTGTTTGTGGTCCTAAATCAGAATGAAAGCACTCCTAAGTTTCTATCATTTAAAAATTAAAACATTTTTGGAATACTTCTCTTATTTCTCCGCCCTCTTCCTCCTCCTCAAACCTAAAAGATAAAAGAAAGGGAAAACTTTGGGCCAGTCAGTTTTGAGGTGAAAAAAATCATACTTTTAAACGTAAAAATTTGGAGCAGCTAAAATAAACTAGGAGGAACTCAAGCTAGGAAAGGTGGTAACGGGTGAATGGCTCTGCATCCGTTTTAGAGGTAGTGACTGTGTCAATAGCTAAGAGATTGGATACTAAGCAAAAGCTGTGCTTTCTACTTCGTCTCCTGTCCGCTTATTTTCAGAACAGCTTTCAGGTGCTTTCTAGTTGCTCTGGTATGTGGGAGGCGCTACCATTAAGTGCTAATTTTCATGACTTTGATTGTGAAACCTGCAAGTCTACACAGCATTGCAACTGTAGGCTTCCTTAGTTTATTAGTATATTCAACAAATACTTACTAAAGGTGCTGTGTGCCAGTTGCTTTTCTAAGTCTTGGGAAGTAAGGAAAGTGAACAAAATATGCCTAAATCCTGCCCTCATGGGGCCTGCACTGCGGTAGGGAGGGAGAGAGTGTGTCAGAGGGTCAGAGTGCTGTGGAGAAAAGCAAGGAGGGAAGGGGAGAGATGGTTAGCAGCGTATGGAGCGGGACACGCAGGGTGTAAAAACGGTGGCGAGGGGAGGTCTCACTGAGGAGGCGACATGAGGTGAGGGTGCGTGCCGTGTAAACACCTGGAGAGAGCATTCTAGGCAGAGGGAACATGCCGGGCTTGGGGGGCGCAAAGGGCTTTTCTAGAATTCTGGCGAGGAGAACGAGGATCGAATCAATTGCGGGGTGGTGAGGGGTGCACCTCATGGGGTTCTGAATGTCCTTTCAAGTACACTGAGCTTTGCTCAGGGGGATTGGAGGCCTTTTGGGAGGGTTTGAGTTAAGTAGTGACAGCTTCTGTTTTAACACAATTACTGGTTGCTGCATTAAGAGTTGGAGAAGGAAATGGCAGCCCACTCCAGTGTTCTTGCCTGGAGAATCCCAGGGATGGGGGAGCCTGGTGGGCTTCCGTCTATGGGGTCACACAGAGTCGGACACGACTGAAGTGACTTAAACAGCAGCAGCAGCAGCAGCAGCATTAAGAGTAGACTGCAAGGCAGGAACGGAGAAAGCAATGGCAAGCCACTCCAGTACTCTTGCCTGGAGAATCGCATGGACTGAGGAGCCTGGTGGGCTGCGGTCCATGGGGTCGCTACTAGTCGGACGCGGCTGGGCGACTTCACTTTCACTTTTCACTTTCACACATTGGAGAAGGAAATGGCAACCCACTCCAGTGTTCTTGCCTGGAGAATCCCAGGGACTGGGGAGCCTGGTGGGCTGCCGTCTATGGGGTCACACAGAGTCGGACACGACTGAAGCAACTTAGCAGCAGCAGCAGCAGGATTGAAATAGGACAAACTTAGTTTGCAAAAGTCTATTTTGACTTAGTGATTTACACAAAAATTCCCAATATAGGGATTTGATCTCTTTTAAGGGACAATATCATTCAATTTGGAAAAAGCAATGGCCACCTACTCCAGTATTTGCACCTGGGAAATGCCATGGACAGAGAAGCGTGGAGGGCTACACTCCATGGGGTCGCAAAAAGAGTCAGATGTGACTTAGCGACTAAACAAGTCATTCAAATATTTCCATAACCTTACTGTTATTTAAAAATGATATATGCTTACTTATTTTTAGGAAGAAAGTCAAACAATATAGAAAAGTACAAAGAGGAAAGTGAAAACAACTGGAACTCAAACGATAAATTCCCACCACATGGGGGAAGAGTCTTTCAGACATCTCTCTGCTCACCCTCTACATACAGAAATATGCATATGATTTTAAATACATGAAATGACACTGTATGTATGTATTGTATGAAACTGTGCCTTCTGTTTCTGGAATGGTATTGTTGCAGATGGAGCAGACATCTTTCTGTGGTTGTGAGAAGGACGAGTCATGGGACCTAGGTTTAAATTTCTTCTCCATGCACTATGTGATGTTGGGCAAGTGAGTTAACCCATCTCCATGTACCTCAGTTTCCTCATAATGCAAAAATAAGGATGATAATATTATCTACTTAAACAGTTGATGTGAAAGTAAAATCAGATTGTGTAATTGTTTAAGATAGTACCTGCCTGGCGTGCTGTGATTTATGGGGTCGCAAAGAGTCGGACAGGACTGAGCAACTTAACTGAACTGAACTGGATCATAATAAGTACTTAATACATTTTAACTATCTTAACTAAATACAAGTTTCAACTTCAGAGTAACATGGTTGTTACAATATGAAAGTGGGATATTTTTTCAAATAACTTTCATCATGATAATCCTGAACCATGCTTTTAATATAAATTATTATTGCTTCTACATTTAACTATATCTTCCCTGATGCTGGTATTTACATGCAGCAGATCCCTGTGTACTTATTGACTGATCTACCCGAAGACTTTAACAGAAAAAGATGAACTACCTTTTGTGGAGGCCATTTAAGAATTGTTTTGTGGAACACAAGGTTCCTTTAAGCAAGAGAGTTTTCCATGGGCCGGCTTTATAAGACATGACTCCAGCTAAAAATCCCTGTTAATTATTAAACCCTTATGTATAATCTGGATACCTGACACTGCAGATACTGAAGATTGAGAACAGAGAGTGTTTGTCTCTCAAGTTAAGCCTAAACACCGATAGAAAAAAAGTAGTTATGAAGGGGTTGAAAAACCTCAAACCTTTCCCTCTTACATTTAGAAAATAGGCTGGGTTATCTCCTGTTTTGGCTGGCATAACTACTGCCTAAACGATCAGTTTAAACCTTGTTTGGGATTCCTGCTTATTTTAGCATGGCGGATCTTAAAATTCACAGGATCTTCCTTTTGGTTATTTCTCTGACAAAGTGTTTGGAGAGCACGAAACTGCTGGCAGACTTAAAAAAATGTGGTGACTTGGAATGTGAAAGTAAGTTGCTTTTCTTTCTTTCCTCTTAAACTAAGGCTCTGAAATGATATAAAATGTTATTGTGGACATGTATAATAAAAAAAGTGAACATTAATATCATCGGGAAATATTTGTAGTTATGAGGTATAGTCCACTATAAAAAGGATATGCTAGAAGCAAAACATTTTGTGATAGTTTTAAATGTAAATATAAAGGAGTAAGGATAACCTTATATATAAATATATCAGAAATTATAAGGATATTAATCCAGCTTTCAAAAACAAATTAGCTCTTTTACTACTTTTTAAGATAAGTGTAAATGATTTATATTAAAAAAAAATCAGGCCATTTGGTAACTATTTTTATGAAAATCTTACATTTTTTAGTTTCTGTTTCATAATTAGAAGTTTCTGACTCTCAAGTTTTCTAAGACTTTTTATTTCATACCATCATGATTTATTGTCTAAAACTTTATCAAACATTAATAATTTTTGCATAATTTATTATGTAAAAATACTGAAATCAGTTTTAGGAGTTGAAAATTTTATTTATGTCTTTGAATATTAAGCTTTCTTCTACAATGATAAATTAATTTTCATTTTGTTCTTTAAGAACTTATTTTCTGAAATTGGCATTATGGTACAAAATGAATAGCAACTTTCATCCCAATATATTATAACTGCTTTAAACCTTCTATCCCTCCAGTATGTGAGAATTATTTCTAATTTGCAACATGGAAATTAAAAATGCAAAATATTATTAGTATTAACATAAATAATTTAAAAGTAAATTTTTATGTGTAAACATTTTCTTTAATAATTTGGATATGTAATTTAATATAGAGAGAATGTTTACTAGATGATAATATTATTATATAACCATTATATAATTATATTATCTAATTATATAATAATGATTAAAACAATTTTTATTTCCTTTTTTACAACCTCATTTTAGTTGCCTTAGGGTTAGGCACATATCATGTAAACAGAACATTCACATTTATAGTAATTGATAAAAATTATTTTAACTTTAATTGTACAACTTAATCAAAATGTTTTACATATGTCAGTATAATTATAATAGCTAATATGGTATGTATATTACATGTTGAAGGGTTAAATCTAGCATAGGTGGATATAATCGTTCATAGTTACTAAGGGTCTGTTATGTGCTGGGTCTGGAAGATGAGGGGTGTGTATCTAAGCGGAATAAAATAAAATGTAAGATAAGTTTCTGTTCCTCCAGGGATTTTCATTCTAGTAAATGATGATAAGACAGGTCAATATGAAATAGTAAATAGGGATACAACATAAGAATAATAGATAATTTTGAAATTCAGAGAAGGAGCAGAATAGGCTGGACCAATTAGGGATATCTCATATAAGAAGTAGGATATGAGTTTTCCATTAAGAGAGACTGATGGATTTCTAGAAAGGTTTAGGGAAAAACAGAAAGAAAAGCTCAGAATATAGAAGGTGGGTATTGCAGTGAAAAGAAAGTTCAGGTCTGGCTCGACTATTTATCAGGTATGTGACCATCTCTTTGAGACTTAATTAAAGGCTCATTTGTTAGTCTGAGATGAGATTATTTACCTCATAGGCTGCTTTGAGAATTTCATAATAACAATGATAAAAGGTATGAAAGAGCTTATCATGATGCCTGGAATATAGTAGGTGCCAGGAAGAAAACTAATTATCTTTTCCTTCCCTTCTCTACTTTGCATGTTACATAGCTTTAATAAGCAGAGTCTTTGCCATTAGAGATTACAGAGGACCTGACTGTCGATACCTGAACTTCACTAAGGGAGAAGAGATATCGGTTTATGTTAAACTCTCAGGAAAAAGGGAAGACTTATGGGCAGGAAGTGTAAGTATCTAATTTTATAAATCGAATACAGAATAAATGACCAGCTTGCACAAAGAAGCCTGCTTTTCATCTCTAAAAGAACTTGAAACATTTCAAAGTACTATATATATATATATAAAGATTTTATATGTAAAACCTTTATATATATATATATAAAACCTTTGACATATTTAAACAAACAAACATGGACATATTCACTGTTGGTTCCAGAATTTCTATAAAAGTGGCTTTGGGGAAGCCAGTCTGATTGGGATGAAGGCTTAAGAGGGCCTTGAAGTTATTTTACATAGCATGCATAGTTTTTGAGCTTAACTTTTATATTTGTTTGGAGAGACCTTAGAGGTACTGATGGAGATTACTGGGTGACTAGGTAAGCCCAGCCATCCCTTGGTGCTACCAACAGCCAAGTTTAAGAGAGACTGGGAAGTTTTAGTTAATCAGATTAAAAGACAGGTCTTGGGACTTCCTTGGCAGTCCAATGGTTAGAGCTCCATGCTATCACCTTTCACTGCCAAGGGTGCAGTTTCATTTCCTAACTGGGAAAACTGAGATCTCACTTGGCCAAAAAAATAAAAAAGACATGTCTTTCCAAATAAAGGACTGAGTTGCTATTGAAGAGGTCCTTTGAGAGATTAGTAGCCTAAGGAAATGAGATATATGAAGTTTTCATGGAAAAAAAGAATAACTGAGATGCTTTTATTTGGCCCAAAGTCCTATTACACTGAAATTCCTAGATGCCTGAATCCTCTTTCTGAATACATAACATAGACAAATTAATGATTAACATTTTCAGTTGAAAATAGATTGGTATCTTTGATTATATCATTATGTTTTAGAATGAAAACATACCATGACACATGATTTTATTCCCAAGCTGAGCAAGCATGACCAACTTGATACATACATCATTTCCATGTAGCATATGCATAAGATCTCTTCCTTGTATAGCATCTACACGGGAAGCCTCTGATCTTTATTTGAAGGAGCAGATTCTATGTGGGTCAATCCTGCTTCTTAGCATTAGAGGCTATATGACTGAACCTCAGACATTGTTGACCAGAATTGTTTACCTGGACTCTTCAGCTCCCAAGACTGCTTACTGCTTATGGTTCTTTGAACACACTATTTCTCTGCCTTGAATGCACTGGAGGTATCTAATGCAACTATAAGAAAAATTAAACTGTAGGTATCATAAGAAGAAAAGAAAGCATTCTTTCTTGTCTACTGTGTGTGAAAATGATAGTTCTGCACAAAGCGACATGTAACGTGTGGAGCCAGGGTGAAGTTTCAAGCACACTTAGTTTTGTGCTTTAGGTATCTAGTCCAGGCAGACAGCCATTTAAGAAGCCACACTGTGGGCTTCCCTGGTGTCTTAGTGGTAAAGAATCCACCTGCAGTGCAAGAGACATGAGTTTGATCTCTGATCTGGGAAGATCCCACATGCTGCGAAGCAGCTGAGACCGTGGGCCACAATTATTGAACCCGCACTCTAGAGCCTAGGAGTCACGACTACTGAAGCCCATGTGCCCTAGAGCCCATGCTCAGCAACAAGAGAAGCCACTGCGATGAGAAGCCTGCACACCGCAACTAGAGAATAGGCCCTGCTCGCTGCAACTAGAGAAAAGCGTGCATAGCAACAAAGACGTAGCACAGCCAAAAATAAGTAAATAAATAAAATTTAAAAAATCCATACTGTGTGATTAAGACTCTGGGCTTTCGCTGCCGAAGGCCTGGGTTCAATCCCTGGTCAAAGAGCTAAGCTCCTGCAAACCAGGTTTTGCGACCATAGAAAAGAAGCCACATTGTGAAGTTCACTTTGTCAGTTTTCAAATAGTTGCAGCAACTGAAGAGCTGGAAAAATCAGAATTGAGGTGTAATGGTGCTAAATCAAAGGGCCAAAAGAGATACACTCTTTAAATTTGGACAGGGGTAGGAAATGGACTGAGAGTGGCCGTGTGAAGCCTTCACTCTTGGGGGACATCTTCAAGGCACTTAAACAAGATTGAGAGGATCTCTGTCATCAAGGTACAGAAGTTGAATGGAACCCAGTCCCCTCTGGAGGACTCGTAGATCTTTACTTCTTGATGAATCCATCTTGGCCCTTCAGAGTTTAAACATCTTATTTTGACATCCTGAAAATGCTGAATATGTCACAGCTCCATCTAGCTTGGCTACTGTCACCATTCCCTTGCTTTTTGATATTCCAGGTTTATTAGTATAAATCTGTGATTCACTAGGCAAGAAAGGTCATTAAGAACAGAAAAAGGAAGAAAATGAGTGGTTTTCCCTCTGAAATCTGAAAAAGTGCCATTTTATAGCTTGCTCCTTTGTTCTCTCAAATTAACCCTGTTCTGTTGAGTAGCAAAAGGAATATGATTTCATTGGACTTTTTTTTAGATAGTAAATGAAAACCAATTAATATTTGTGATTTGAAATACATGAAAGTCAAGGATATTTAACAAAATTAGGCTCAATAGCTATTCCTTTGATCACTCTTACTTGCTAATATTTATTCTTCATTTGGATAGAAAGGAAAGGACTTTGGATATTTTCCCAGAGATGCAGTCCAGATTGAAGAAGTATTCATATCTGAGGAAGTTCAAATACCAACAAAAGTGAGTAAACAGATTTTGGTTGTTAATTGAACTGATTTATTTTTTTAAAGTAAATTCATATATTTTTTCTCTAACAAAAGAAATAATTGAAAACACCCAAGAATTCTCTTTTCCCTAATTACCAGTTTTCTTTTTTTTCCTTCTCCTTTTAATGAATGTATTCTTTAATTTATTTTTTAATTAATTGATATTGGAGTATAGTTGTTTTGTGTGTGTGTGTGTTAGTCATTCATTCATGTCTGACTCATTGTGACCCCTTTGAACAGTAGCCCACCTGGATCCTCTGTCCATGGAAATCTCAAGGCAAGAATATTGGACTGGGTTGCCATTCCCTTATCGGTTATTAGTTGAATTTAAAATTTCTTGATTAATACAGTTTTCTGTGGTGTAAGTGCCCATTGGTTATACATCTTATATAATGGATACATAAAATAGTCTTAAGAACTCATGCTAGGAATAGTTTGAGTATGTGAATAAAATCAGGTAAGATAGGGTTAATGACAAAGATTTTTGCTTACTGAAAAATTAGATGGCAGTAGAATACAGTGGTTTAGAGCACCAGTTCTGGATATGGGCTGAGTTCAAAGCCTGACTTAGCCACTTAGTTGTCATGTGATCTTTGTGCCTTTTTTCTCATTTGTAAAACGAGGATGATGATTATAAACTTACCTCATAAATGTATTGAGGAAAAAAGAGCATATGAAAGCATGTAAAACAGCATTTACTAAATGCTATGTAAATGTTAGATATTATTACTAATGTTATTGTCCTCCTGAGACAGAGTTTATTTCCCATCATACTCTCTAGGTCTCCAATCTGTAAACCTCTTTTGCTGTTGGAATTTTAACTGAATTTGATAATACTGGGCTTGGTAATGAGAAAGGGAATCAGAAGGTGACTCTTCAATACATGAATTTGACTAACACATTTAATTCAGATTCTGTGTTCAGTCCCTGGATCAGCAAGATCCTCTGGAGGAGAGTATGGCCACCCACTCCAGAATTCTTGCCTGGAAAATCCCATGGACAGAGGAGCCTGGCAGGCTACAGTCCATAGGATCACAAAGAGTCGGACACAACTGAAGCTTCTTAGCACACACACACACACAGGTTAAGCCAGTTTACCTTAAATGAGGTCAGTGTGAAGTCATTTCTGCCTGGTTAAGTAAACTGTCTATTATCTGGCTGTCTCCCAGCACAAATTCTGGGATTAACTGTCTATTCACTGTGTAACTATCGGTCCTGCTAGTTCGGTCTCCAAAATATATCTATCTGTCTTCTCTTCATTCTTACTCTCCCTATAGCTCTGACTCAAGGCATAATTAGCTCCTGAGTAGAACCTGCGGTAGGTTTCTAACTGGTCTTTTTACCTTTACTTTTGCCCTCTTCCTATTCATTCCCTAAACAGTCATGAATCTTATAGTCATGAATCAAAATCCAAAATATCAGATCTTGTCATTCACTTGGTTTAAAGCCTTTTAACGGCTTTACGTTGAATCTGGAATCAAGCCCTGACTCCTTACCTGGTTCTGCATGATCTGTTCCTGCCCTCTGCTGATGCTATCTAATGCCCTTCTTCTGGCTTCCACTATGCTCCTAGCCATGCTGGCCTATTGACTGTTCTTAGACCATGTCAAGCCCTTTCCCTTTGTTTGGAATGCTTTCCCTAAGTTCTTCACCTGGTTAGTTCCTCCTTATCCTTTTGTTGTTGTTGTTTAGTCCTTAAGTTGTATCTGTTGTTGTTTAGTCGTTAAGCTGTAGGTTGCAGCTTAAATATCAGTGCCTCAGAGAGCTCTTCCATGATGATTCTAAAGGAATTATTGCTTCTCAACCACAGCTTCCTATTTCCTGCATAGCACTTATCAAAATCTATTACTTACTGTTTCTATCATTTACTGTAGAATTTCAGTACTTAGCACAGAGCAGAGCACATAGTAGGTATATCAGTTCAGTTCAGGCACTCAGTCATGTCCGACTCTTTGTGACCCCATGAATCATAGCAGGCGAGGCCTCCCTGTCCATCACCAATTCCTGGAGTTCACTCAAACTCATGTGCATCGAGTTGGTGATGCCATCCAGCCATCTCTGGATGTGCCCTTCTCCTCCTGCCCCCAATCCCTCCCAGCATCAGGTCTTTTTCAATGAGTCAACTCTTCTCTTGAGGTGGCCAAAGTATTGGAGTTCCAGCTTTAGCATCAGTCCTTCCAATGAACACCCAGGACTGATCTCCTTTAGGGTGGACTGGTTGGACCTCCTTGCAGTCCAAGGGACTCTCAAGAGTCTTCTCCAGTACCACAGTTCAAAAGCATCAATTCTTCGGTGATCAGCTTTCTTCACAGTCCAACTCTCACATCCATACATGACCACTAGAAAAACCATAGCCTTGACTAGATGGACCTTTGTTGGCAAAGTAATATCTCTGCTTTTTAATATGCTGCCTAGGTTGGTCATAACTTTCCTTCCAATGAGTAAACATCTTTTAATTTCACGGCTGCAATCACCATCTGCAGTGATTTTGGAGCACCAAAAAATCAAGTCAGCCCCTGTTTCCACTTTTTCTCCATCTATTTCCCATGAAGTGATGGGACCAGATGCCATGATCTTAGTTTTCTGAATGTTGAGCTTTCAGCCAACTTTTTCACTCTCCTCTCTCACTTTCATCAAGAGACTTTTGAGTTCCTCTTCACTTTCTGCCATAAGGGTGGTGTCATCTGCATATCTGAGGTTATTGATATTTCTCCCGGCAATCTTGATTCCAGCTTGTGCTTCTTCCAGCCCAGCGTTCCTCATGATGTACTCTGCATATAAGTTAAATAAGCAGGGTGACAATATACAACCTTGACGTACTCCTTTTTCTATTTGGAACGAGTCTGTTGTTCCATGTCCAGTTCTAACTGTTGCTTCCTGACCAGCATATAGGTTTCTCAAGAGGCAGGTCAGGTGGTCCAGTATTCCCATCTCTTTCAGAATTTTCCACAGTTTACTGTGATCCACACAGTCAAAGGCTTTGACGTAGTCAATAAAGCAGAAATAGATTTTTTCTGGAACTCTGTTGCTCTTTCATTTCCTGTTGTGGATGGGACTGGTGATAGAAGCAAGGTCTGATGCTGTAAAGAGCAATATTGCATAGGAACCTGGAATGTCAGGTCCATGAATCAAGGCAAATTGAAAGTGGTCAAACAGGAGATGGCAAGAGTGAACATCGACATTCTAGGAATCAGCAAACTAAAATGGACTGGGATCGGTGAATTTAACTCAGATGACCATTATATCTACTACTGTGGGCAGGAATCCCTTAGAAGAAATGGAATAGCCATCATGGTCAACAAAAGTGTCTGAAATGCAGTACTTGGAAACAATCTCAAAAACAACAGAATGATCTCTGTTAGTTTCCAAGGCAAACCATTCAATATCATGGTAATCCAAGCCTATGCCCCAACTGGTAACGCTGAAGAAGCTGAAGTTGAACAGTTCTATGAAGACCTACAAGACCTTTTAGAACTAACACCCAAAAAAGATGTCCTTTTCATTATAGGGGACTGGAATGCAAAAGTAGGAAGTCAAGAAACACCTGGAGTAACAGGCAAATTTGGCCTTGGAGTATGGAATGAAGCAGGGCAAAGGCTAATAGAGTTTTGCCAAGAGAAAGCACTGGTCATAGCAAACACCCTCTTCCAACAGCACAAGAGAAGACTCTACACGTGGACATCACCAGATGGTCAACACCGAAATCAGATTGATTATATTCTTTGTAGCCAAAGATGGAGAAGCTCTATACAGTCAGCAAAAACAAGACCGGGAGCTGACTGTGGTTCAGATCATGAACTCTTTATTGCCAAATTCAGACTTAAATTGAAGAAAGTAGGGAAAACCACTAGACCATTCAGGTATGACCTAAATCAAATCCCTTACGATTATACGGTGGAAGTGAGACATAGATTTAAGGGACTAGATCTGATAGACTGTCTGATGAACTATGGACGGAGGTTTGTGACATTGTACAGGAGACAGGGATCAAGACCATCCCCATGGAAAAGAAATGCCAAAAAAACAAAATGGCTGACTGAGGAGGCCTTACAAATAGCTGTGAAAAGAAGAGAAGTGAAAAGCAAAGGAGAAAAGGAAAGATATAAGCATCTGAATGCAGAGTTCCAGAAAATAGCAAGGAGAGATAAGAAAGCCTTCCTCAGCGATCAATGCAAAGAAATAGAGGAAAACAACAGAATGGGAAAGACTAGAAATCTCTTCAAGACAATTAGAGATACCAAGGGAACATTTCATGCAAAGATGGGCTCGATGAAGGACAGAAATGGTATGGACCTAACAGAAGCAGAAGATATTAAGAAGAGGTGGCAAGAATACACAGAAGAAATGTACAAAAAAGAGCTTCACAACCCAGATAATCACAATGGTATGATCCCTCACCTAGAGCCAGACATCCTGGAATGTGAGGTCAAATGGACCTTAGAAAGCATCACTATGAACCAAGCTAGTGGAGGTGATGGAATTCCAGTTGAGCTATTTCAAATCCTGAAAGATGATGCTGTGAAAGTGCTACACTCAATATGCCAGCAAATTTGGAAAACTCAGCAGTGGCCACAGGACTGGAAAAGGTCAGTTTTCATTCTAATCCCAAAGAAAGGCAATGCCAAAGAATGCTCAAACCTCTGCACAATTGTACTCATCTTACACGCTAGTAAAGTAATGCTTAAAATTCTCCAAGCCAGGCTTCAACAATACGTGAACCCTGAACTTCAGATGTTCAAGCTGGTTTTAGAAAAGGCAGGGTAACCAGAGATCAAATTGCCAACATCCGCTGGATCATTGAAAATGCAAGAGAGTTCCAGAAAAATATCTATTTCTGCTTTATTGACTATGCCAAAGCCTTTGACTGTGTGGATCACAGTAGGCATATAGGAGGTCCAAATTCTTAGGTCAAGTCTCCTGGAAAATAGATGGACTTTTCCATCCAAGAAGTGTACTGGGGAGTACTCTTGGGAATAACACTTGTAAGGAAACACCAGAAAAAAAACAGAATTGGACAGACAGAGAAGTTGAACTATGATGCAGTTGCAGCAATGATTTCAGGTGATTCTGTAAGGAACTTAGAAGCTGGGATGGGCTTTCAGATTTGTTCTGAATAGAGGCAAGGGTTTGGGCCTTTTTATCCTTGCACAACTGGCTCATTTGGGTAGTATAACCTTGGGCTACATTAGGCTAATATTTACTAGAGACAGTTGCTATTTTAAGTACTTGATTCATTTAATCTTTTCACAACAGCCCTATAAGGTATTATTTTTCATTTTACAAATGAAGAGACTAAGGCATAGAAAGGTCATCTAATTCACCCAAGGTCACAGAGCTAGTAAACAGCGGGATTAATATTTCAATCCATAGTGTTTGGCTCCAACATCTATTAATCACCTACAGTGTTGCAGTGCCAAAATTATACTGTAAAAATTGCAATTCTGAAGTTTATTTTTTGTAAAATTCTGAGTTTTATTCTCATTTTATAATGGTGATAACCAAAGAGTAGTGCATATCAGTGTCTCATACTTTCAGATCAAAAAAATAGCTTTTACCATTTTATTCTTGAAAATTTGGTTGTTCTGTGAGATGAGCAAGGGGATCCCTGCCTCCATCGGCTGCTTGCAGTAACTCAATTAAAGAAGCATAAGTGTTATAGTGTAGCTTCTAACCAGGCCATCATGCCTTGGAGTCTATTAAAGAAGCGTAAGTGTTATAGTGTAGCTTCTAACCAGGCCATCATGCCTTAGAGTCTAGTTTTTCTGAGCTGTGATCATGTGCTGTAAATTCCACTCTGAAACCACTGCACAGCTCCATGTGTCTATTCAGTGTCCCCTTACAAGGAGCAAGATTTTGTGGCCATGAACGCCTCTTCATTAGAGTTTCTTTGCAGAATATACTCAATACTGGATTGCCTTTTCTTCTAAAGTTCTTTAACTATTTGATGTCAAATCCTAATACAAGTGGATATCACTGAGGTTTATATAACTAACCCTGAAAAGTCGGTTATGATACAAGTGTTGCAATTAGGAGTTTTTGCTCAGCTATTGAGCTAGTTGTGTGGCCTTGGGAAAATGACACTCATCTGGAATGATTTTGGACAAACAAGGAGTTTCAGTATATTAATGTCAATCATATATATATTTTTCCTTTCAGGAATCTGACTTTTTCTGTCTTCTTGGAATAAGCTACATATTTGAAAATGAAGCCAGTGAGTTAAACAGTGATAATAGTGAAAATATGTATCCATATGAAGAAGATAATGACCCCAAATATAGTGTATATGAAAATGATTTTCAGGTAGAACCTGGATTTTATTCAGCTTCTGAAAGTAGTTTGTTTGAAGACCAATTTCCAGCTTCAGAGGCTCCTGAAGATATCAGAAGTACAAGTGAATCAGAAGATTGGGAAGTAGAAGCTGGAAGTATGGAACAGTATCTTATTCCAGAAGGGGATCATGTCCCACCATCTTCAACCGTGCCTGAAGTGAAAGGATGGTTTGGATTTGGAAAGGATCAAGCTGAAGAAAAGACTTTTGAATCAGTTATTGAACCTCAAGAAGAAAGCTCATTTAAAAGTAGACAAATAGCAGTGGAAGATGGGAATGACCCAGAGGAATTAAACAGTGGTGAGCCCCAAACAGAACATAAGCAAGAACTTGAATCAGAGTTTGATTCAGTGCCAAAGGAACAATCTGAACTAGTATCTGAGTCAGAGCACATTCTCAATCCTCAAGACACTGGTTGGTTTGGTGATGGATTCACAAGTTATTTGGGTTTTGGAAGTGAGGATACAGAGCTTGAGTTATTGTCCAAAGAGAGCAACCCACCTTTAGAAGATGTTCCTAATTCCGTATCCTCTGAGGAAGAACCCACTGTTCCGTGTACAGAAATATTAACAGAAAAAGAAGATGTAATCACTAATGACAGCTCAATTCTCAAGCCAAGTTGGTTTGATTTTGGTTTTGCTATGCTAGGCTTTGCATATGCTAATGAAGATAAAATGATATCAGATGGTGGAAAAAATGAAGAAGGAGGTGAGGGAGATAAACATAGATATCCTTCAACAAGTGAATTTGACCCTGATAAGGAACAAGAAATAAAACTAATAAAAATTATGGAAACTGAAAATCAAATAGGCAAGGAAAGGGTCTTAGAGAAAACAGATGATTCTGATACTGTACCATATTTTAAAAAGTTATTATATAATTTTGACAACCGCTGGAGGTTCCAGAACACTCCAAAGGAAACAGAATTGACATTTCCCAAACAGACTCTGGATGAAATTAATGTAGGTGAAAATGATAAAACAGAAGAATTTTCAGCTGAAAAGTACCCCACGGATAATATAGAAGATATGTTGAAAAGTGGTTACAGTCATCCAGGTTAGTATAAAAATATCTATAATGTGATTTCTTTTTTAACCATACGAAAAAGTGAAATTGCTAGTTGCTCCGTCGTGTCTGACTTTTTGAGGTGCCATGAACTGTAGCCCGCCAGGCTCCTCTGTCCATGAATTCTCCAGGCCAGAATACTGGAGTGGGTAGCCATTCTCTTCTTCAGGTGATCTTCCCAACCTAGGGGTCGAACCTGGGTCTCCCACATTATGGGCAGATTCTTTACAGTCTGAGCCTATTTTTAAAAGTACAGATCTCATGAAAAATCCAGGAATCCTTGTTTTTCTGAATAAACAATAATCAGCAACAACCTTGTCAATCACCCTTTTATCAATATATCTGGTTTGCTCTGGGACTTAGTAGATTTTGAATTGAAGTGAAAGTCAATCAGTCATGTCCAACTTTTTGCGACCCCATGGACTGGGGCCTGCCAGGCTCCTCTGTTCTTGGAATTCTCCAGGCAAGAATACTGGAATGGGTTGCCATTCCATTCTCTAGGGGATCTTCCCAACTCAGGGTTCAAACCCAGGTCTCCCACATTGCAGGTGGATTCTTTACTGTCTTAGCCACCAGGGAAGCCCTTAATAGATAGATTTTCTTGAATTTCCAGAAGAACTATATGTTATTTCTTAATATTCCACAAAATGTGAGTTCTTTACTTGATCAACATCCTCTAACCAGAATATAGACTTTAGATTCTAAGTGAAGTGAAAGTATTAGTTGCTCAGTCATGTCAGACTCTTTGGGACCCCATGGACTGTAGCTGGCTAGGCTCTTCTGTTCATGGAATTCTCCAGGCAAGAATACTGGAGTGGGTAGCCATTCCCTTCTCTAGGGGATCTTCCTGACCCCAGGGATCAAATTTGGGTCTCCTGCATCGCAGGCAGATCCTTTACCATCTGAGCCACCTCTAACACTTTTATAAATAAGAAAGGTATAGATATGATGATTTTCATGACTGAAAACATTAGAGACCTAGATTTTCAAAGGCTAGAGGAAATTATTTTATTCTAAGCTTGTTAGATCCTAAAGAGATATTTGTGAAAAAGCAGATAAGAGTAACTAGAAATAAAAGCAATATCAACTCAGAAATATAGACATTTCAAAATATAGCTATATAAAAATATTTTAGAGCTTATTTATACCAGACCACCTGACCTGCCTCTGGAGAAACCTGTATGCAGGTCAGGAAGCAACAGTTAGAACTGGACATGGAACAACAGACTGGTTCCAAATAGAAAAAGGAGTACGTCAAGGTTGTATATTGTCACCCTGCTTATTTAACTTATATGCAGACTACATCATGAGGAACGCTGGGCTGGAAGAAGCACATCTGGAATCGATTGCTGGGAGAAATATCAGTAACCTCAGATATGCAGATGACACCACCCTTATGGCAGAAAGTGAAGAGGAACTCAAAAGCCTCTTGATGAAAGTGAAAGAGGAGAGTGAAAAGGTTGGTTTGAAGCTCAACATTCAGAAAACAAAGATCATGACATCTGGTCCCATCACTTCATGGGAAATAGATGGGGAAACAGTGGAAACAGTGTCAGACTTTATTTTTTTGGGCTCCAAAATCACTGTGGATGCTGATTGCAGCCATGAAATTAAAAGACACTTACTCCTTGGAAGGAAAGTTATGACCAACCTAGATAGCATATTAAAAAGCAGAGACATTACTTTGCCAACCAAGGTCCGTCTCGTCAAGGCTATGGTTTTTCCCGTGGTCAGGTATGGATAGTGAGAGTTGGACTGTGAAGAAAGCTGATCACTGAAGAATTGATGCTTTTGAACTGTGGTGCTGGAGAAGACTCTTGAGAGTCCCTTGGACTGCAAGGAGATCCAACCAGTCCATTCTAAAGGAGATCAAACCTGGGTGTTCATTGGAAGGACTGATGCTAAAGCTGAAACTCCAATACTTTGGCCACCTCATGCAATGAGTTGACTCACTGGAAAAGACTCTGATACTGGGAAGGATTCGGGGTGGGAGGAGAAGGGGACGACAGAGAATGAGATGGCTGGATGGCATCACCGACTTGATGGACATGAGTTTGAGTGAACTCCGGGAATTGGTGATGGACAGGGAGGCCTGGCATGCTGTGATTCATAGGGTCGCAAAGAGTCGGACACGACCGAGCGACTGAACTGAATTGAACTGATAGAAACTTCAGGTCATTCTGAATATAATTTTAGTAGAATTTATTTCATGTAGTGATGCTGGGAGAATAACTTGGTAAATAATCAAGCAGTGCATTTATGCAATTATAACTAGTTTTGAAGGATTTTTATAAAAGTGTTAAGAAATTCTTTTAAGGTTCAGAAAAAAGTTGCCTTACTCTACAAATATTTCAAAACATTTCACTATAACTAAATGAAAAACAAACTAGGGTCATGCGAAGTTTGCTATTAAAAAAGAGAAACTTAAGGATTCAGTTAATGCCACAGAGTCTATTTTCTGGATATTGGAGAAATAGCTAAAATAGTCAATATTTTCAGATAATTTCACTACCTCTTTTAGGGAATAACAAGTGAAAACTGGACTTATTTATAAAGAATGCATAAGAAAAATTAATTGCTGATCTTGAATAAGTATTTGTGGAAAGCTGAGACTTGAGATAACACATTTACAAAAAGCCAATATTGCTGATCTAAGAATTTACAAAATAAATTAGATAAGTTATTTATATTACAATATTAATAGCTTTACAAAAGGATTCCAACTGAGCTTATTTAAATAATGAATTTTCCAAGTACAGTTAAATATGAAAGAATATTCATTATTTTATTTGAATTAAAACTTTATTAATTTATTAACAATTGTAAGAAAGTCATAACTGTATCTAATGTAAATCTTTTAAAAATTGAAGTATTTACAATATTTCAGGTATAAAGCAAAGTGATTCAGTTATAAATATATAACAATATGCATACATTTAAGAACATATATGAGTACATACATAAGACTATGTATTATTTTTCAGATTGTTTTCAATTATAGGTTATTATAAGATAGTGAATATAGTTTCCTGTGCTATTATTAGGACCTTGCTGTTTATTTTATATATAGTAGTATATAAATGTTAATCCCAAATTCTTAATTTATCCCTCCCTTTCTTTCCCTTTGGTAACTGTAAGTTTGTTTTCTGTCTGTGAGTCTATTTCTGTTTTGTAAATAAGTTCATTTGTATAATTTTTCTAAATTCCACATGTAAGTGCTATTATGTGATATTTGTCATTCACAATCTGACTTCATCTAATATGATAATCTCTAGGTCTATCCAGTGCTGCAAATAGCATTGTTTCATTCTTTTTTATGGCCTATAATCCATTGTATGTATTGAATACATACAATCTGCTTTTTCTGGTCATCTGTTGATAGACATTTAGATTGCTTCCACATCTTGGCTATTGTAAATAATGCATGTATGTTTTCAGATTATAGTTTTCTTCCAGTATATGGCCAGGTGTGATGTTGTTGGATCCTATGGAAGTTCTATTTTTAGTTTTTTAAGGGACCTCCATGCTGTTCTCCCTAGTGGCTGCACCAGTTTATGTTCCCACCAAAGTACAGAAGTCTTTCCTTTTCTCTACACCCTCTTCAGTATTCATTGTTGACTTTTTGATGATGGCCGTTCTGACTGGTGTGATACCTCACTGTAGGTTTGATTTACATTTCTCTAATAATTAGCGATGCTAAAGCTGAAACTGCAATACTTTGGCCACCTCATGCGACGAGTTGACTCACTGGAAAAGACTCTGATGCTGGGAAAGGTTGGGGGCGGGAGGAGAAGGGGACGACGGAGAATGAGATGGCTGGATGGCATCACCGACTCTGTGGACATGAGTTTGAGTGTACTCCGGGAGTTGGTGATGGACAGGGAGGCCTGGCGTGCTGTGATTCATGGGGTCGCGGAGAGTCGGACACGACTGAGCGACTGAACTGAACTGAACTGAACTGAATAATTAGCGATGTGCTTCTTCTTAGCCATCTGGATGTCTTCTTTGAAGAAATGTCTGTTTAGGTCTTCCACTCATTTTTGATTGAGTTGTTTGCTTTTTTGATATTGACCTGTGATTTATATCAAAAAGTGTTCTACCATTGTTTTCCTCTAGGAGTTTTATAGTATCCAATCTTATAGTTAGGTCTTTAATTTTTTTGTGTATGGCATTAGAGAATGTTCTAATTTCATTCTTTTACATGTTGCTGTCTAGTTTTCCCTAAACCACTTATTGAAGGAATTATCTTTTATACATTATATATCCTTATCTCCTTTATTGTAGATTAATTGACCGTAAGTGTGTGGGTCTATTTCTGGGCTCTCTAGACTATTCCATTGATCTCTGTATCTATTTTTGTTTCAGTATCATACTATTTTCATGATTGTAGCTTTGCAGTATAGGCTGAAGTCAGGGAGTATGATTCCTCCAGTTCTATTCTTCTTTTTTAAGATTGCTTTGGCTTCTCATGTAAATCCTAAGGCTTACGTAAAAGTATTGTAAAAATAATACCTCAGAAGTATAATTAAATATATAGGAAGTTTTCATTTTTTTACATATATTTATTTCAAGTGCAGTATAAGATAATATTTTTAAAAGAATCAATCTAGGCACACATAAATTTTGTGAAATTATTTGTTGAATAAGTCTTTTTTCCTCTTATGCCATTAAACATCATTGTAGATCACTGTTTGAGTCCTGTATTTACAATGATCCAATTATATTCAGACTCCTGAGTTGATTGTTCATTTTAAATTTTAATGTCCACATGTGGCATTATTAAATTACAGGTATCTGTTTGCTCACTTGGGACTTTCATCTTTTCAACATTGCTAAGTAAGTGACAGCATGAAAGTGATATGTTATATTCATAACTCAAAGAGCGAAGTTAGATATTGAATATTTCAGTTAGGACTATTCTTTCATATTGTTTTTTAGGACTGCAATGATACTTTTCTATCCTTATCTTAAAAAGTAACTGAGAAATAAATCCCACAATTTACTTGACTACTATACCTCAGGCTAGAACTAGTTAGAACCTTTCTTTTAAAAAAAAATCCTGTTTGATTAGTTAATTGAATCCAGTGATCAGTTTAAACTATATTTGAAAATTGAATTGATGGCTGTGTGACATGGCATACACATAAATATATGGTGCAACATTACAAATGTAGAAAATTATAACACATATATTTCAAATTAAATTTTTTTCTTAATTTTGGAGAAGGGTAATCCTTTTTAAGGGCTTCCTAGATGGCTCAGTGGTAAAGAATCTGTTTGCCAATGCAAGTTGGGTTCACTCCCTGGGTTCAGAAGAGCCCCTGAAGAAGGAAATGGCAACCTGCTCCAATAGTCTTGCCTGGAAAATCCCATGGACAGAGGAGCCTGGCGGGCTACATTCCATGGGATCACAAAAGTTGGACACAACTTAGTGACTAAACAACAATGACAAAAATCCTCTTTAAAATGAATTTTCTCAAGATGTGCACATATATATATGTATATATATATATATATCTTCATATATACAGGGCCATGAACCAAAGGATGCAGATGGCCTCCAGAAGGTAGAAAAAACAAGGAAATGAATTCTCCTCTAGACCTCCAGAAGGAATACAGCCCTGCCAAAGCCTTGGTTTTAGGATTTCTGATTTCCAGAAATATATTTGTGTTGTTTAAGCCATTAAATGTGTGTTAATTTATTATATCTGCAGTAGGAACTAATACAGACTATAAATTTGTTTCAGTGAATTCTTTCCACAATGAAGTATCACAGTGCCCACAAAGATTCAAAGGGTGACCTGCCTAGAAAAAAATAGGAAGCCTACAACAAAGTAAACATTATTAAAAACACTAAACCTTTCTATTTGCAGATATGGACTCCGAAATAGAGTTCCCTATGAGAATTCATGAAGAAGCTCATTTCAAAACTCTATCTTCTGAAAATAGTGATGAAAAATTAAAGACATCACTAGACACCGAAAGGCCTGCTCAGATGGAAATTGATACATCTATGGAAAATACCCTGTCAAACAGTCAGATCCTTTTAACTGATTACTCTTTATCTTCTCAAAATTACATTGCTAAAAAAGGTAAGAAACAAGTTATTTGTTCTCTAATGCAGCAATTAAGGAAGAAATTGAACTCAAAATTTGTATCTTATCAAGTATTAACATTTTAATTTATAAATTGACAGAAGATGCTTCTTGGCGTCAGCTTCTGGAATATTTATTTCAAATTGATGTATATGATTTCCTGAATTCTGCATTTTTACCAGTTGTAATTCTTACAGAAAGGGTAAGTTGACCTTTTAGATATTTTTCAATATTTTATGTATGTGCTAACTTGAGTCAGTTGTGTCTGACTCTTTGCAAGGCTATAAACTGCAGCCCGCCAGGTTCCTCTGCCTATGGGATGATGTAGGCAAGAATATTGGAGTGAGTTGCCATTTCCTTCTCCAGGGGATCTTCCTGACCAAGGGATTGAACCTGAATTTCTATGTCTCTTGCATTGGCAGGTGGGTTCTTAATCACTAGCGCCACCCAATAATTTTACCTATTTTACTAAACATAGGAGTAGCTGAAAATTATGTTTGAGTAAATCCTATGTAAATATTATTGATGTGTAATATTTCTCTTTGCATAAAATCTTATAGGAAGCTTTTCCCTTACATGAATATTTTGTTGCATGGATGTTCTTAAAGATATTTTAAAAACCCTTCCTTAAGCTTTGTTGATCTTGAGCATTAGGGTTTTTTCCTTCTCTCTTTTTTTAAATCAGAGGAAATCATACTAAGATTTAACTCAGAAATAATATGAACTGAAACTTAATCTTAAGCAAATTATTAATATTTGAATGACAACTGTGACCTCAAAATTATGTAATGTGAGAATCTTGCAAAAACAACTAGTACTTCAAAATTTAACCAAGTCATAACTAAAATTCTAAAATCTGGCTGCTTTTTCATTTATTGTAACTTCTATTAAATTCTATCTCATTTATTGTAAATGAAATATTACAAAAGGAGCTAGCTGTAGTATTTGGCACATAAGGTCTTTTGCAAGTGTTTGTTTCTTTTCTCATTTACTGCTATTATATAAATAATTGAGGAAGCACTTGTATCTTCTCATTTACATTTTAAGATGAAATTTAACAGTGGTTGCCTTCAAGGAGTTCATTCTAGTTGGACACGGTAAAAAAAGTAATAATTGTAGTATGTGCTGTAATGGCCACAGGATGCTATTGACACACAGGAGGAGCTGCCTGGTAGACTGATTGGAAATGGTAGGTAGAGAGAGTGGGGAGGAGTAGCCTGGGAAAATGTCCCAGAAGAGATCTTACTTGAGCTGATCTTGAAGAAAGAGTAAGAGTTAACCAGGCAAGAAAGGATGAACATTCTAGGTTGAGAGCACATTTTAAAAAGTACAGAAGTGGGAGAGATTCAGGCATTTCTAAGCAGTTCAATCTGATTGAATTTATAAGTAATAAATTTATAAGCAATTTATAAGTAATTCAGTCTAACTGAATATAAAGTGAGACTGAAGTTGAATACTGGGATTACAGAGAAAGGTTAGCTTTGCATTTGTGATAGGAAGTTGAACTCTATCTTTTCAATCATGTGGCACTATTTTTTAACTTTATTTTTAATTGGAGGATAATTGCTCTAAGTAAAGTGAAAAAGTTTCATGTATTAAGTCTGTCAATCAACATTGTCAATATTAATACGAATTGAATGAAGACCAGAGGAAGGGAGCTCAATCAAGAAGTTATCACTTGAGTTCAGGAAATAAATCGTGAAGGTCTAAATTAGGGTTTATAAACTCAAATGAGTGCAGCACAGGTAAAGGAGAGAACTGTAGCCAACTAGAGAGTGTATGCCTTCTCCAAAGGAAATAGGTCCTTCAGTTTTTTTTTTTTTCCCAGATCTTCTGATATTTCAAGAGAAGTTGGAAATCTAGATTTTTTGTGTGTTTGAAATCTCCCATTTTTTAAGAAGAACCTGTTTTTTAAAAATAATATTTAAAAATATTTATTTATTTATGGCTGTGTTGGGTCTTCATTGCTGCACAGGTTTTTTCTAGTCTCAATGAGTGGGGGCTATTCTCTAGTTGTGATGCAAGGGCTTCTCGTTGCAGTGGCTCCTCCTGTTAAGGAGCACAGGCTCCAGGGTGCAGGAGCTTCAGTGGTTACAGTACATGGGCTCAGTAGTTGTGACTTGAGGGCCCTAGAGCATGGGCTCAGTAGTTGTTGCACTCGGGTTTAGTTGCTCTGCGGCATATGGGATCTTCTCTGACCAGGGATTGAACCTGTGTCTCCTGCATTGGCAGATGGATTCTTTTTTTTTTTTAGTTGAAGGATAATTGCTTTACAGTATTGTGTTGGTTTTTGCCAAACATCAACAAGAATCGGCAATAGGTATACATATGTCCCCTCCCTCTTGAACCTCCCTCCCACCTCCCTCCCCATCCCACCCCTCTAGGTTATTACAGAGTCCTGGTTTGAGTTCCCTGAGTCAGATAGCAAATTACTATTAGCTATCTATTTTATATATTGTAATGTACATTTCCATGTTACTCTCTCCATACATCCCCATCCTCTCCTTCCTTCCCTGCACTGTGTCCGTAAGTCTGTTCTTTATGTGTGTGTCTCCATTGCTGTCCTGCAAATAATTTTATCAGCACTATCTTTCTAGATTCCATATATATGTGTTAGTATACGATATTTGCTTTTCTTTTTCTGATTTACTTCACTCTATATAATAAGCTCTAGGTTCATCTGTCTTATTAGAACTGACTCAAATGTGCTCCTTTTTATGGCTGAGTAATATCTTGTGAACTGTGGTGCTGGAGAAGACTCTTGAGAGTCCCTTGGACTGCAAGGGGATCCAACCAGTCCATTCTAAAGGAGATCAGTCCTGGGTGTTCATTGGAAGGACTGATGCTAAAGCTGAAACTCCAATACTTTGGCAACCTCATGTGAAGAGTTGACTCACTGGAAAAGACTCTGATGCTGGGAGCAATTGGGGGTAGGAGGAGAAGGTGATGATAGAGAATGAGATGGCTGGATGGCATCACCGACTCTATGGATGTGAGTTTGATTGAACTCTGGGAGTTAGTGATGGACAGGGAGGCCTGGCGTGCTGTGATTCATGGGGTCACAAAGAGTCGGACACGACTGAGCGACTGAACTGAATATTCTATTGTATATATGTACCATGGCTTCTTTATACGTTCATCTGTTGATGGACATCTAGGTTGCTTCCATGTCCTAGCTATTGTACATAGTACTGCAATGAACATTGGGGTACATGTATCTTTTTCAATTTTGGTTTCCTCAGTGTATATGCCTAGTAGTGGGATTGCTGGGTCATATGGTGGTTTTGGAGAAGGGAATGGCAACCCACTCTAGTACTCTTGTCTGGGAAATCCCATGGACAGAGGAGCCTGGAGGGCTATAGTCCATAGGGTTGCAGAGTTGGACACAACTAAAGCAACTTAGAAACTAAAGAGCCTCTTGATGAAAGTGAAAGAGGAGAGTGAAAAGGTTGGCTTGAAGCTCAACATTCAGAAAACAAAGATCATGGCATCTGGTCCCATCACTTCATGGGAAATAGATGGGGAAACAGTGGAAACAGTATCAGACTTTATTTTTGGGGGCTCCAAAATCACTGCAGATGGTGATTGCAGCCATGAAATTAAAGGACGCTTACTCCTTGGAAGGAAAGTTATGACCAACCTAGATAGCATATTAAAAAGCAGAGACATTACTTTGCCAACCAAGGTCCATCTAGTCAAGGCTATGGTTTTTCCAGTGGTCGTGTATGGATGTGAGAGTTGGACTGTGAAGAAAGCTGATCGCCGAAGAATTGATGCTTTTGAGCTGTGGTGTTGGAGAGGACTCTTGAGAGTCCCTTGGACTGCAGGGAGATCCAACCAGTCCATTCTAGAGTAGATCAATCCTGGGTGTTCATTGGAAAGACTGATGCTAAAACTGAAACTGCAGTACTTTGGCTACCTCATGCGACGAGTTGACTCACTGGAAAAGACTCTGATGCTGGGAGTGATTGCGGGTGGGAGGAGACGGGGACGACAGAGAATGAGATGGCTGGATGGCATCACCAGCTCGATGGACATGAGTTTGAGTGAACTCCGGGAGTTGGTGATGGACAGGGAGGCCTGGCGTGCTGTGATTCATGGGGTCACAGAGAGTCGGACATGACTGAGCGACTGAACTGAACTGAACTGAAAGCAACTTAGCAAGCACACACATGGTGGTTTTATTCCCAGTTATATATATTTTTTTAACAATCTCTATACTCTCTTCCATCATGACTGTATCAATTTACATTCCCACCAGCAATGTAAGAGGGTTTCATTTACTCCACACCTTCTCCAGCATTTGTTTGTAGACGTTTTGATGACAGCAATTCTGACTGGTGTGAGGTGATATCTTATAGTTTTGATTTGCATTTCTCTAATATTGAGCGATGTTGAGCATCTTTTCATGTGTTTGTTAGCCATCTTTATGTCTTCTTTGGAGAAATGTCTGTTTAGGTCTTTTCCCCACTTTTTGATTGGGTTGTTTTCCTGATATTGACTTATATGAGCTGCTTGTTTATTTTAGAAATGAATCCTTTTTCAGTTGTTTCATTTGCTATTATTTTCTCTCATTCTGAGGGGTGTCTTTTCACCTTGTTTATAGTTTCCTTTGCTGTGTAAAACTTTTAAGTTTAATTAGGTCCCACTTGTTTATTTGTTTTTATTTCCCCTACTCTAGGAGGTGGGTCATAGAGGATCTTGCTGTGATCTATGTCATAGAGTGTTCTGCCTATGTTTTCCTCTAAGAATTTTATAGTTTCTGGTCTTACATTTCAGTCATTAATCCATTTTGAGTTTATCTTTGTGCATGGTGTTAGGGATGTGGGTTCAATTCCTTGGTCAGGAAGATCCCCTGGAGGAGGACTCAGGCAAACCACTCTAGTATTCCTGCCTGGAATATCCCCAGGGGCGGAGGAGACTGGTGGGCTCTAGTCCATGGGGTCTCAAAGAGTTGAATATGACTGAAGAGACTTTAAGATGGTGTGAGGAAGTGTTCTACTTTCATTCTTTTACATGTAACTGTCCAGTTTTCCCAGCACCACTTACTGAAGAAGCTATCTTTGCCCCATTGTGTATTTTTGCCTCCTTTGTTAAAAATAAGGTATCCATAGGTACATAGGTTTATCTCTGGGCTTTTTATCTTATTCCATTGGTCTATATTTCTGTTTTTGTGCCAGTATCATACTGTCTTCCTGATGACTATAGCTTTGTAATATACTCTGAAGTCAGGAAAGTTTATTTCTCTAGCTGCATTCTTCTTACTCAATATTGCTTTGGCTATTTGGGGTCTTTTGTGTTTCTATATGAATTGTGAGATATTTTGGTTCTAGTTCTGTGAAAAATGAAAGGTGGATTCTTTGCCACTGAGCCACCAGGGAAGCTTAAAATCTCCCAATTTTTAATTGCTGGCAGATATTCAGATTAAAAATAAATAGCATGCAGGTCAAACAAAATGTTCTGTGGGTTGAGTTTGGTCTACTAGCCATATTTTTTAATCTCTGACCTAAATATCTGATTGTGGCTATTAAAATGATTGGAAGAACAAACTAGATAGATCTTTTGCAGATAGAATTCACTGGATTTAGTGACTGATTGAAAGTAGCAAGGAGAAAATGGAAAACAGGAAAATTTACCAGATTTCTAGCTAAGGTGACCAGGTGCCACTGACTGTAAGAGTATTTGTGAAAACTAGGCTTAATGACACATATTGTTTTGCTTTCAGAGGCTTCCTCCTCACTTTCTTTGGTGGGTTCCAGAGAGTTGACATTACCTAGTAAATAAGCTCAGGGAAATGATTACTCAGTATGATTTGGTGTTGAAGATGCTGGTTAAAAACATTACTCAGAAATCTGCTCTAGCATAGGAGAGAATAAAAACTAATGATGATGTAGTTTCTAAAATTCTTATAATAAAACTTTCAACTGCTTATTTAATTCTACTTACTAGTATGTCCTACTGACACAGCCCTTACTTCTCGTCTCCCCATAAATTATACCAGTGAAGTTACTAAATTAAAAAATAATTTATTGCTATACCATATTAACCTTTCATATACAGTTAAGTGCTGATTTAACATAAGCACTTATGTGCCAAGTATGCTTACTTTTGTGGACTCAGTAAATTTTGTCAAATACATTTTATATGAACATCTTGTTTGAAATTCTTTAGACATGAAAATATTGACTTTAAATGTATTAATTATCTTGTGACCCTGGGAAGTCAGTTATTCTCTGGGGAAGTCTCAGTTTAAAACTCTAATATCAGAGATTATATGACAGGTTTGACAGGTCATAGACTGGCTTGAGCTTTGTGTGAAACATTATGAATCAGTTGCCTGCATTTAAAATGTGCATTCATACAAAAATCTGGATTTCTGCATTCTGTTGAAAAAGTAGAAGACTATAATACATCGTCTCCCATTCTACAGCAACAAGAAGTTCAAGCTGAATAGTGCTTGTATTGAGTAGACATGCATTTTTTCATTTCCCTATACTTATTTCAACTGTTTGGCCTCTATATGGCTTTAAGTTCATAATGTTTGGACTAAATATTCTGAAGATTTCCTGTCAGATGAGGAATTTCAACAATCTTAATGGTCTAATAAGCACCATACATTTAGGTGAAAGGGTTTCCTTTTTTTCTTGCCTAAATTGTTTCTATTTGTTGATAAGTTCAGTTAGATTTTGTTAAAAAATAAAGCTTTTTTAAAAATTAAGTAATAGGAATCAACACCACTTTTATCTACTTTATAATTGAAGAAGCTCTTTGAGTTCTACCATTTATATATTCTTAACTAGAATGCTTCATTTATATATGGAATAAACAATGGAGATTACCCAATTCTTGTTCAACAGGTGGCTCCTGATTTAACATGTTTTGAGAACAAGCTCTTACATCATTAGAGAATGAAGATGTGGCTCAGCATGTTTGACTTTCTTTTGAAAGACTAGATCTTATAGCCAGTGACACTGACTGTTTAATTAAAAGGGAGTAGGAGGAGAAGGGGACGACAGAGAATGAGATGGCTGGATGGCATCACCAACTCTATGGACATGAGTTTGGGTGAACTCTGGGAGTTGGTGATGGACAGGGAGGCCTGGCGTGCTGTGATTTACGGGGTCGCAAAGAGTCGGACACGACTGAGCGACTGAATTGAACTGAACTGAACTAGTATTTATAGTTTAGCAACAGGGCCCTTTATAAGGGAAATCAGTTTCTGGATTGTGGACAAAGTTTACTGGTTAGCATGTTTCCAATGTTCTTGTATGGGTTCTTGTAGCTGTCACAAATACTAACTGCATGTGTTCTCCATTTCCTTTTAGGTAGGCCTATATAAGTGGCAAAATCCCATATCTACTTAAGGAGAATAAACTTTGAATGTAAATATGGTAAAAATCATATACTCTATATGAACATATGTTAAAACATTCAGTTTTATTTTTATCAGTTACCTAATCCAGGATTTCTCTTTTCAATTGTAGATTTTAAGAGGGTAGTACTTGCATGATATTTAAAGACAAAAATTGACCAGGAGTTTTGTCCATGAAATTAGATTATGTGTTGGTAGTCACAACTCCACCTATAGCACCCCTTTACCACACACGTGTCAAAACAGGATCACAGTCATTGTAGAAACAGAACAGTGCAGGATGTATTAGAACCTGAAATCTTTCTCAAAGATATGAGGTACTTATTAGAATTTTACTTACATATTAGGATATTTTAACATGAACTTTTTAAAAAATGGAACTGAAAGATCTAGAAGAAGAGGTAAGTTTCAATATGACTATTAAGTGTGTACAGAAATTAGGTTCAGATCTGACATTGAGTTTAAGGTTTACTGTTTTTGCCATGGGGAAATTTGTAGATTTTTTAAAAATTTCATTTATCCTTTTGTCCCTAATCTATGTTTTTAATATTTGTGATGGTAATTATCGTTAAATTAGAAAAGAGCACAGACTGTCTCTGGGAGACCAAAGGGACTTAAAAAAAAATTTAGGTTGTAAATAAGTCCTGAAAACTGAAAGTAATTCTGGAGTTCTCTGAAAATGTTCAGATTTACTGAAGAATTTTCATTCAGTAATACAATGTTTTGAGGCTTAATTTTAAACACAGAGTTTTAGTTTGGCTTCTGTTTGACTTAATAAGCTATACACATAGTTTAGTTTCAGTATACCCTGTCCAACACATATGAAGGTTGTGTAATAGCTTAAATATGGAGAATTATTAAGAAATTTCTTCTGGTCTTTGCTACCGATAGTTCCTGAAACTCCTTAGGCTTGATGTGGCAAATGAGAGTTCTGAAAATCTAGGCGGCATTTTGGTTCCGAAAATCTTCCCCCGTGAAATGGACCATTTTTGGCTTCTTTATGGCACAATGCTTTTGTTGCTGCGGGAGCTTAACATTAGGGAAGTTTCCTAAGGAACTAACATATTGTTCAACTGCTGAGTTCTCTCAGGTGATTTGTTAAGGTAGACGTACCCGTTCCGTTCCTTTTGTTGCTTCAGCGAGGACTTCAGTTGGAAAATGCAGAGATGGGTTATAAAACTCATCTCTAGGAACAGATCCATCCCTGGATATTTTATTCAACAGACCTAAATATAGGGTCCTAAATTTAGAGGGCAAGGTGCTACTTTTAGCTCCCCTTTTAGCTGAACGGGCTCAGCTGAAGTTCATACGGGTTTGATTTGGCGTCTGGGTAACTAGGAGCTCATGGAGTTTACGAGTTTCGCGCAGCAAGTGCCAAAGTAACTCAGGTAAAAGTGAGTAAGCCCCTGGAACCCTCCGCTGGGCACCGAAGGCCCGATCGATGTTCTCTTGCGTGGGAGAGGCTAAACTTTGCCCAGATCACAGCTGACCCGAGACGCCTTCCTGTCCAAAGTCCGGACACGGTTGGCAGGACGCAGAGGCCCGGGCCCCGCAAGCCATTTTGTGACTGGGATGAAGACGGCGATCGGTTTCCCTGGGCCGGCGGGCTCCCCCGGGGTACGAGGCCATCAAGGCTTCTGTGGGGTGCGGACAGCAGGCTCTTGGAGGGCTGCGAGATAAGCGTTGGGGGCTGGGCTTGAGCCAGGCGCCTGCAGTCGGGCAGAGGAGGCGCGTCGCGCTCACCCAGCCGGGCGACCTGGAGGGGCCTCCGGGAGAAGTCTAGCAGCCGCAGGCCCGAAGGTGGGGATTTCTGGGCCGTGGTCTTGGACCTTCGGCGGGTATGTCTGCGGCCCGCGCTACAACTCAGGGCCGGAGGCCGAATCCTTCTCTCTCAGCCCCAAGCACCTCGATTTCCAAGGATGGGTAGCCTCTCTAGGTAGAGGGCCGGCCCCTTTAAGACAGAAAGACAGGGACACGTCTACGAACCTCGCGCGAAGAAGGAAGGGAAATTAACCGAGTCCCCGCGACCCCGCCTCCCCGCCGCGGCCCGGCGGAAACCAAACCGCGGGGTAGGGCGGCAAGGAGACTGCAGGTAGCAGACTCGCGCGGGCGGGCTTGAACCTTCGGATCTTCGGGACGCAAAGCGTAACCTGGGGTGTGTGGCGAAGCTCCCTGGGTGGTCAGCGTGGACCGCTTGAGGCACGGCGGCGCCATTCATCTCCAGCACCCCCCTGTAGCCGGCTCCGCAGTGGTCTGATCCGGTTGCCCGGTGCAGGTTTGGGTTCCGGACCGAACGTTGCGTGTTCTGTTCATTTGTTGTGGCTCGGGCAGGCCCTGGAAACGGCTCAGATTGCCAGAGCAGCCTTGGCGCTATGGAGGGGCCGGGGAGTGCCCCTCAGCCGTACCTGGGGCTGGTCCTGGCAAAGCTTCGCCGGGTGAGTCTAGGCGCGAGCAGGGTTATTTGGCCCAGGGGTCGCGGGTGCCTCCCGGGGAAGGAAGCTACAGACTTTGGCTTTGGGGTCTGAGCCGCAGTGGTCGGAGGTCCTGAAGCCAGTTCTCACCTGTCGGCGGACTGCGGCTTGTGTCCACGGCAGTAGCTAGGTTCCTAGGGTGTTTGGGCGGTTTCTGATGTGGTGTAGGGGGACCTGGAGATCCGGAAGGTGAAGAGAGTATTTGCTTATGCTTAGCAGGACTTTAGAAAGGTAAGTTTCCTGATTCCTAAAATGAATTAGCGTTTCGGTCATGTTAATTATTTTGATGACACGTGGTTTCCTCGACTGTGAGAAACTTGAAGACTGATCCTCTGAAATGAGTTCCTTTTAAGTGCTGAAACTTCGCGTTGCTTGAAAGGACATCTGAGGCTGGGCAGGGAATTGGGATTCTAATTCTGCGGTTTCTTTTAAGAAAGAATGCTCTTTTGAGGTGCTTTACCATAAGTGACATTGTTCGTCGCTTTCTGTCTTGTTAATGTAAACGGTCGTGTTAACGTCAAGATCTGGAGATATTGAGCTCCCAGTGTTCACAATTTCTTTTTCTTTTTTTAAGGTTCAGTTTATGATCAGGTTGCAGGGATTTTTCTCAGTAACTGTTTACAAGTGTCTTTGTTGACATGTTTAGGGGCATTTATGTCACCGTATTTAAAAAAAAAAACTATTTGCGTTAGAAATGTCAAAAGCCCCTTTAATTATTGGGGCAATTACAATTTTTTGTTTCTTATTATGTAAATTAAAAAGTTCTATTGCCTTGGTATTCACTTCCTCAACCACAGTGTGTCTAGTGTCTGTATATGTTTAAATGTAAATACAGATGATAGTTATATGGAGAGTCTAAATAGACTAAGACATAGTCTGGGCCACTGCTGTCATACTGTCAGTTAAGGGAGAGAAGACAAAAACAGTACAGGGTAGAAATGGATAAAGTGCTTACTGAAGCATACATACAAAGTGCTGAGAAAATTAAGGGGTGGGAGAGAGCACATTTTCTTGAGTGATTATCAAAGCCTCTGCAGACTGAGTAAATAGCCCAACAAGCAATGAAAACAGCATGGTGTGTACAGCTGACTAGGAGCAGTGTTCCTGGAGTGTAAAGCGGCTCAGGGAGCGATATGCAGTGATGCTTGTTGGAGACATAAGTAGGTTCCAAGTGATGTAGATGCTGGAGAGCCTTCAAAGTATTTCAGTGGTTAGACTTTTGGCTTAAATAGATCTTCCTGATAGAAGTATGTAGGTTAGATGTAGGAACAACAAAACTAGGAGCACAGTGTAAGGGAGAGGTGACAGACTTGTCACATGGATAGAGAAGAGGGTGTGCTCGAGCTCAGTGGTGTCCGACTCCTTGTGACCCCATAGACTATAACCTGCCAGGCTCCTCTGTCCATGGGATTTCCCAGGTTAAGAATACTGGAGTGGATTGCCATTTCCTTCTCCAGAGGATCTTCCTGACCCAGGGACTGAACCTGCATCTCCTGCACTGGTAGGTGATTCTTTACCACTGAGACACCTGGGAAGCAGAGAAGAGGGTACTGAATGGGAAATATTTAGTAGTGAAGAGCTGTAGTGGGTAGGAATTTATTGATTGGACACAAAGGATCAGAGAGAGAAAAGTAATGTAGAATGACTCCCAGGTTTCTGGTTATGGCAGCTTTTTCATTCAAAGAGATAGTATATGTAGAAAGGGAAGGATTTGTGGGATGAGAGATAATTTCAGGTTGCATATATTTCCTTCTTCACGAAAACCAACAATAATCAAAACTTAGTTTTTATGGGACTGTCAGTGGAGAGAGATGTGGAGAGGGGTAGCCAAATTTTGTGCAAGTTGTTCTACTGTGAACAATATCTTCTCCTGGATGATTTTTTTTTTTTTTTGCTAAATACACTATTCTCACAAAACTAGCCTGGGGCCTAGGATTGCACAACACTGCTCTACTTTTTAATTTTTTAGATAAAAAAAAAATTTATTGAGATATCAGATAAGATAAAATTTACCCATTTTTAATGCTGAATTCAGTGATTTGTTTTGGCATATGTTCACTGCGTTATGCAACCATCACCACAATTTTGGAATACTTTTATCATTCTAGAAGGAAACCCTGTCCTTATTAGTAATCAGTCCCAATTCTCGCCTCACTTCATCCCTTCAGTTCAGTTCAGTTCACTCAGTCATGTCCAGCACTTTGCGACTCCATGGACTGCAGCACACCAGGCTTCCCTTCCATCACCAGCTTCTGGAACTTGCTCAAACTCATATCCATCAAGCTGGTGATGTCATCCAACCATCTCATCCTCTATTGCCCCCTTCTCCTCCTGCCTTCAATCTTTCCCAGCATTAGGGTCTTTTCAAATGAGTCAGTTCTTCGTATCAGGTGGCCAAAGTATTGGAGTTTCAGCTTCAGCATCAGTCCTTCCAATGAATATTCAAGACTGATTTCCTTTAGGATGGACTGGTTGGATCTCCTTGCAGTCCAAGGGACTCTCAAGAGTCTTCTCCAACACCACAGTTCAAAAGCATCAGTTCTTTGGTGCTCAGCTTTCTTTGTAGTCCAACTCTCACATCCATACATGACTGCTGGAAAAACCATACCTTTGACTAGATGGACCTTTGTTGGTAGTGTCTCTGCTTTTTAATATGCTGTCTGTGTTGGTCATAACTTTTCTTCCAAGGAGCAAGCGTCTTTTAATTTTATGGCTACAATCACCATCAGCAGTGATTTTGGAGCCCCCCAAAATAAAATATCTCACTGTTTCCATTGTTTCCCCATCTATTTGCCTTGAAGTGATGAGACTGGATGCCATGATCTTAGTTTTCTGAATGTTGAGCTTTAAGACAACTTTTTCACTCTCCTCTTTCACTTTCGTCAAGAGGCTCTTTAATTCTTTGCTTTCTGCCATAAGGGTGGTGTCATCTGCATATCTGAGGTTATTGATATTTCTCCCGGCAATCTTCATTCCAGCTTGTGCTTCATCCAGCCCAGCGTTTCTCATGATGTTCTCTACATATAAGTTAAATAAGCAGGGTGACAATATACAGCCTTGACATACTCCTTTTCCTATTTGGAACCAGTCTGTTGTTCCATTTCCAGTTCTAACTTGCTTCCTGACCTGCAAACAGGTTTCTCAGGAGGCAGTCAAGTATTCCCATCTCTGTCAGAATTTTCCACAGTTTATTGTGATCCATACAGTCAAAGGCTTTGGCATAGTCAATAAAGCAGAATAGATGTTTTCCTGGAACTCTCTTGCTTTTTCAATGATCCATCGGATGTTGGCAATTTGATTTCTGGTTCTTCTGCCTTTTCTAAAACCAGCTTGAACATCTGGAAGTTCACGGTTCACGTATTGCTGAAGCCTGGCTTGGAGAATTTTGAGCATGACTTTACTAGTTTGTGAGATGAGTGCAATTGTGCAATAGTTTGAGCATTCTTTGGCATTGCTTTTCTTTGGGATTGGAACGAAAACTGACCTTTTCCAGTCCTGTGGCCACTGCTGAGTTTTCCAAATTTGCTGACATATTGAGTGTAGCACTTTCACAGCATCATCTTTCAGGATTTGAATTTAGCTCAACTGGAATTCCATCACCTCCACTAGCTTTGTTCATAGTGATGCTTCTTAAGGCTCACTTGACTTCACATTCCAGGATGTCTGGCTCTAGGTTAGTGTGAGTGATCACACCATCATAATTATCTGGTTCGTGAAAATCTTTTTTGTATAGTTATTCTGTGTATTCTTGCCACCTCTTCTTAATATCTTCTGCTTGTAGTTTATGCATAGTAGTTTGTACCTCTTACCTGCCTCCCCTTATCTTGCCTCTTCCCCTTTCCCTCTCCCACTAGTAACCACAGATTTGTTTTTTATAACCTTCAGTCTCTTTTTGTTTTGTTGCATTCATTTATTTCTTAGATCCCTCATATGGTGATAATTTCCAGTGTATTTCTTTGTCTCGCTGATTTTGCTAAGCTAATACCTTCCAGATATACTCATATTACAAATAGCAAAATTTTATTCTTTTTATGAATGGATAACATTCCATTGTGTGTGTGTGTGTATGTGTGTGAATACACTACATCTTCTTTTTAAATTTTTAAAAAAACTTTTAATTTTGTATAGAGGTATAGCTGATTAGTAAAAAGCAGAGACATTACTTTGCCAACAAAGGTCCGTCTAGTCAAGGCTGTGGTTTTTCCCGTGGTCATGTATGGATGTGAGAGTTGGACTGTGAAGAAAGCTGATCGCCGAATAATTGATGCTTTTGAACTGTGGTGTTGGAGAAGACTCTTGAGAGTCCCTTGGACTGCAAGGAGAGCCAACCAGTCCATTCTAAAGGAGATCAATCCTGGGTGTTCATTGGAAGGACTGATGCTAAAGCTGAAACTCCAATACTTTGGCCACCTCATGCGATGAGTTGACTCACTGGAAAAGACTCTGATGCTGGGAGGGAGGAAAAGGGGACGACAGAGAATGAGATGGCTGGATGGCATCACTGACTTGATGGACATGAGTTTGAGTGAACTCTGGGAGTTGCTGATGGACAGGGAGGCCTGGAGTGCTGTGATTCATGGAGTCGCAAGGAGCTGGACGCGACTGAGCGACTGAACTGAACTGATAGCTGATTAACAATATTATGAGTGTTTCCAGGTGTACAGTGAGAAAGGACTCGGCCATACATATACATGTATCCATTTCTTCCCAGTATTGTGTGTCCAAATACTTCTTTTTCTCAAAAACAGAAATAATTTTAAAAAATTATCGTTAGTTGTGTATAGTGATGTCACAATTCTCTGAGCTGGTAACGGGTAATGTAGAGAAAGGCAGAGGTAGAGATCAGGGTAAAGGGTTTTTATTTTTTATTTTTAAGAAAAGCTATAATACAAGGTCTATTTAATACAGCTTAATGAACTGTAGATAGCGTATATGGATCAGAGTTATAAGAAAGATTTTAAAAAGGAGACTAGATATTAAAGGGTGTTTTTCTAGATAGAAATGGCCTAAAAAGGAAAGATTTGCCAGTAGAGGTTTTGGATTTAACTCTGGAAAGACTCAAACCTGATCAAACTTCAGGTTGTTCTTAAGAAAAAGGACATTTTTCTACTATCCCCCTACCTTTTACCTTTTTTTTTTTTTTTTAAAATGCCTGTTTAATTTTGACTGCCCTGGATCTTCATTTCTATGCGGTGACTTTCTCTAGTTGCAATGAGCAGGGACTTCTCTTCATTTGCGCAGGTTTCTCGTTGTGGTGGCTTCCCTTGTTGTGGAGCAAGACCTCTAGGTGCTCTGGCTCAGTAGTTGTGGCACAGTGAGGTTATTTGCCCCGTGGCATGTAGAATCTTCCAGGACCAGGGATTGAACCCGTGACCCCGGCATTGGCAGACAGATTCCTAACCATTCAACCACTGGGGAAGTCCCCTTTTACCTTTTTATGTGATTGAATAATATGTGGGGCCTGGTAACAAAGAAAAAATAACCTCATTGGATGACAGTAAAGGTGAATTGACCCAGGGAAAGGTAAAATCCAGAAGCAGCTGCTTTTGTGCTGAAGACTTGCTAGGGAAAGAAGTAATGTGGAAAGGCCGTGATTACAGTATCATGGTCTTTGGAAGAGGAATAGTAGACACAATTACCTTTTATTGAGCACCTGTCCTCCATGTTCAAACAGTATTGTTCCCATAATAGATAAGAGAAGGCAGCCATAGAGGTATGGTAGAGGGATTCAGATTCTAAAGCCAAGGTTTCATCAGTAGTTTTTAAACTTTAATAAAGCAGCAGATCCATTTTTCCCCCCTAGGTAAATCTTATATGGAAGCCAATATACTCTATGGAGAAAACCCAAACTGATTGAATCAGGATAAGAACATCTGATTCAGCTTCTTTGGCCTCCTCTCCTCTTACTGTCACTTCCAGGCACCTCTGGAACTCTGGTTTAAACATCATCACATTTCACCCTGCTGTTCTTCGGCAATTGGTGATAGTGGTTAAAAGCAGGTCATTTTATGAAGCACGGTTTAGTAGTGTTTACATGTAAACTTGTTTGAGTGAACTCCGGGAGTTGGTGATGGACAGGGAGGCCTGGCGTGCTGTGATTCATGGGGTCGCGGAGAGTCGGACACGACTGAGCGACTGAACTGAACATGTAAACTTGTACTGATGTTTATGTCTTAGTCTGACAGGGCTGCTGTAACAAAAAGGCTATAGCCTGAGTGACTTAACAAACATTTTCATCATAGTCCTAGGGGCTGGACACCATGATAAAGGTGCTGCAGATCTGGTATGTGGTAATCAAAACTTTTTTTTAACAAGTTAATTTTCTTTGTCTTGAAGGCTGTGGCAGCATTGCCTGAAGATATGAGACGATCCCATGGTTTTCCATGGGAGTTGGTGATATGTACAACCATTGTTGGATTTTTTGCTGTTCTTTTGTTTTTGTGGAGAAGTTTTCGGTCGGTAAGTAACCAACGCTAGGTATACTAAGAGAATGTTCATTCAGGCTTCACGTTGAATAAGTAATATGAGAAATGTATCTTTTGTTTTAAGGAAACAGGCTATTGTTTTGTGGTTTACTCATGTTAATCTGTGGCTGCTAGAAACTGAATATAGATTTTAAGGAATTTTTTTTTATTTCATTTTTTGGCCACACCATGCCACATGCAGGATCTTAGTTCACTGACCAGGGATAGAACCTATGCCCCCTGTGGTAGAAGCGTGGAGTCTTAACCACTGGACTGCCAGGGAAATCCCCAGAGGAATTTTTTAAAGTGCTGATATTTTAAAAAATTTCTTAGAGTATTCCATACTGATACTAAAACCCTGCCTTTAATCCTTATTTATTATTTGGTGTGGTGTTTATTTTTAATAGTCTACTAAACATCTGTGAATATACCACCCACCTGGAATCAAAGATGTTGACCGTCACTTATATTTAGATGATCCTCCTCATTTCATCCCCCTGCCTCCCTGAAGTAGAGGTAATCCTGTTCAAGATCCTGTGTTGATATTCCAATGCCTCAGAAAAAATTTATTTTTGGTCTTATGTATTAAATACATATATCCTTCAGAAGTATAGTAATTTTGCTTAGTTTCATGCCAAATATCATGTTTTGGAACTTTTTTACTTCATCCTATATTGCTAAGACTCATTCATATTCTTGGCTCATTTTGATTGATTTAATATTACATAGAGTGAATATACTACAGTTAATTTATATTTTTTATGGTCTTGGGCCTTTGAATTGTTTCCAGGTTTTTTCTATTACAAATCATGCTGCTATGTAAATTCTTATACTTGTCACCTGTTGTGTATTTATAAGTTTCTCTTGGGAATATACTGGGTCTGAGATTTACTTGGTTTAGTGCATGCTGGAGGTTCTACTTTTAAAAGGTAATGCTGAATTCTTTTCCAGTTGTCTGTACCGGTTTATACTCCCAACAGCAATATGTAAGAGGTCCTAGAGATCCGTGTGATCTCTATCCTCTCCAACAGTCATTATTGAAATTCTTTATTTTTGCCATTTGAATGGTATCTTACCATGGTTCTGAAGTATTCTTTGATCACTAAGGAGATTGAAAACTTTATTTACTGGCCATATGTATTTGTTCTTCAGGGAAATATTTTGTTTATGTCTTATGCCCCTTTTTCTTTTGAGTAGTTTGTTCTTTTCCTTTTTATTTGTAGGAATTTCTTATGTATTCTTTAAAATTTTTTTTTAAATTGGAGTTTGATTGCTTTACACTGTTATGTTGGTTTCTGTTGTATAGCAAAAGTGAATCAGCTCTAAGTATACATGTATCTCCTCCCTCTTGAGCCTTCCTCTCATCCCCTCCTTATGTATACTTGATGATATCCTTGTTGATTATGTCTATTACAGATGTCCCAGTATGAAACATCTTTTCATTGTTCTTAATATGGTTTCTGATGAGTAGAAATTCTTAATTAAAACAATTTCCATTTAGCACAGAAGTGCTTGATCCGTTTTGAGTTAATTTTCTGGTTGGTGTAGGGTAGCAAGCCTGTAATTCCCCATCCTCCTCATCCTACCCCCCAAATAACCTTTTTCCCAACTCTGTTTATTGAATAGTCTTTCCTTTTCCCATTTGTCTGCCATGCTACGTATGAGAGTGCCACGTGGACGTAGACCTTTTCTGTGGTCATTTTTCTATTCCGCTGAGTATTATTGAAAACGAATACACATGTATTATTCCATATCCATCCATTATTAGGTCAGTCTTGCTAACTAATTTGTAGTGTTCATGCATCACATATTCTTGCTCTTTTTTGTTGTTTCCTTCATCTATCAAGAATAGAGAGAAGTTGGCCGAATTCCACTGTCTGATGGATTTATCAGTTACTTTCTATAGTTTTTTCAATCCTTTCTTTACATATTTTGAGAATATTGTGTTAGGTGGATATATATTTAGAATTGCTATATCTCTTCTTGGTGGGTTAACTGTTTTAGTCAATATTTAGTGACCCTCTATAACTCTACTGATGCTTTTGTCATAAAGTTTCTTATCTGATGTTAATACAGTTAGACCAGTTTTCTTTTTGGTAATATTTATTGTCTTTTTCCATTCTTATATTTTCCAGTCTTTCTGTGGTCTTTTACTTGATGTATGTACTCTACGAATTTCTCTTTTTATTTTATTGGAGTATAGTTAATTTACTATGTTGTGTTAGTTTCAGGCATACAGCAAAGTGATTCAGTTCTGTATGAATTTTTTTTTTATATTTAATCTGAAAATCTCTGTATTTTCACTGAATTTACTGTATCTACATATAGTTGTCATTATTGATTACTGATGTATTTGGACCACTTTCTCCTAGCATACTTTATTAATTTGTTCCACTTTTTATATATTTCTTTTCAGTTCTTGCTTCCCTTGTGGCTCAGCTGGTAAAGAATCCACCTACAATTCAGGAGGCCTGGATTCAATCCCTGGGTTGGGAAGGTCCCCTGGAGAAGGGAAAGGCTACTCACTCCAGTATTCTGGCCTGGAGAATTCCATGGACTGTATAATCCATGGGGTCACAAAGAGTCGGACACGACTGAGTGACTTTCACTTTATCACTCCTTATCACTTTCAGTTCTTTCTACATTCATGAAGTAAATTTCCCTAGTGAGAAGACAAGAACCTTATTTAGCATACTCGCACATCCTTTGGTCTCTTTCACTTTCCAAACTACTTTCATGTTGGTATAATCTAGAATTTTAGTTCTAAAAATATTTCTCTTTTGTTTTTTACTTTCTTCTCTACCCCTTCTCCATCCCTGAAGACAACAATAAATATTACCAAGATATTTGATCATCAGTAATTGACATATCTCTTGTAGGGTCTCCTGGATTTAATTCTTCTCATATTTGGATACTTTTTTCTATATTGTGTTTAGTATTGGTCTTTGTATGGCAAAACTTTTGTATGCTTGAGGATGTTTGAATTAAGTCCTTATGCTGGAACAGCAGTATGTTTGATTTAAGCATTCTGGGTCTAAAGTTCCATCCGTTAATACTTTAAAATCCTTTACTTCCTTGTCTTTTTATGTCTAATGTTACTTATTGAAAGGTCTCTTGTCAGTGTGATTCTTATTCATTTGTAAGTGATCTGTTCTCTGTAGAGGCTTTTAATTTGATATCCTTATTTCAATATAATTTGTTTAGGCTTGACTGTTTTCTTATTTCTTCTTTGAATTATCTTAAATATTTAAATATGAAATCTTTTATATTTTTTAATTCTGAGAAGTTTTTTCTGCATTTTACATGTTTTTTTTCTCTTTGGGACTATTGCTGTTTATGATGTTGGCTCTTCTCATTTCCCTATCTCTTTAATGATTTTTTCTCCATTTTTTTTTATCATGGTTTACTGTTACTTTCTTTTGAAGTTTAAAGAAAAAATTTATTGAAGATCTGAAAAACAATTTCTAAAAGATTAACTTTTCCAGAAAACTGTAGCTACACAATGCATTGCGTCTATCATGTTAAAACGTGCATTAGACAAATACGAAAGCCATGAAACATGCCACCGTTCTTCAGCAATCTGAGCAAAGATAAAATGCCTAAAGAACAATATGGATGGATGACTCACAAAGGAGGGGCTCTTTATTTTAAGCACCATAAAAAAAAGGGGAGCACAAATGCATGAATGTCTTCAGTTATATACACTGAATTGAGCCTTTGGCACTAGGAATCAGAGCATTGTGTCATATAGCATTAACACATATTATAAAAGTGCGTAGTGTCAAAGGAATAGAAACCTCCAGTGTTCAAAAGCAGCTTTGTCAACTAAGCAATAAAACACTCTACAGTATGTCTCTCTGTTGTCCATCACTAAATACACTGGGAACAACTTTGAAATGAAAAAAAGGAAAGAAAAAAGGAACTGTAACTCCTTTTATTTTCTCTGTTTAAAATCAAACAGAAAACAAACATCAATTTTGTTATACACAAACATTTCCAAAGTACATTGTTTGTACAAGAGAAGGACTAAGAAACAAAAAGGTGTTTATAGAGATCGAATGTGGGTGGGTGGACACGCCTCACAAGGCTTTCCGATGGTACTCAGGGGGAGCCACTTCATAATAGCTGGCACTAAACAAAATTGCAGAGTTCTTTACCAGGTATTTTAGGATATTGTGAAGATAATTCAGTAATAAAGCAAGGCTCTTCTCATCCAGAGGTGTATAGGCCAACATTGCTCCAATTTGTACAAACAGTCTCAGGAGATGTGGTGCCCTGTACACCTGGGTGCATCAGGGTGGTCTGCAAGGATCTCAGTGTACTGTGGCCTCTCAAATTTGTAGAGCAGTTGAGTGCCCAGCATCACATTGAAGTACTCCTTTATCCCAGCCACAACCTCATTGACTGCATACTCCTTATTATCTGTGTTTCCTCGAAATTTCTTGTAATTTGCATAATTCTCTAGAATGGAATCCACATTCTTCTTGGCGGGAAGATAAAAGAGCTGTTTTTGCTGGGTAATTAAGTCCCAGTCATCAACAAGCCATGGTTTGAGTTCGTCAGGAATGAATGTTTCCTCGTTTTCAAAAGGAGGATCTACTCAAGCCCTTTTCTTGCAGGGAGGCTGAGGTGTCTCACTGGTGCTGCCCCAATCTCCATTTCTAGGTGTCTCCTGTTCGTTCTTTTTTGTTTTCACTTCAATGTTTTCTGCTGTAGCCCAGCAGTCTTCTTTCCAGGGGCAAGCCCCTCACATCTTCCCCTCTGCATACTGCTTCTGATTGGCTTTTGAAGTTCTCGTTGTTTCTGCAGATTGGTATCCACGTATTTAAGTACTCTGCTTTCTGGAACCCATTCATCCCAATTTTTATTCCAATCACTGTAATGTATGAAGTATTTCACTTGTTTATCCTTTATGGCAACTTTTACACACTTCGCTTCATAAAGAAGAGGCCCATGAAAGCACAGCACTCTCTCACCCTCCTGGAATTTGGGCTTCGGGTCCTGCTTTGGCACCATTTGTAAGAGATTCGCCGCTGCCGCCTCTTCTGTTACTTTTTGAGATAGTTTCTGAATCTGTTTCAGTTGTTCCTCATCTAACTAATTATACTGTACCTTGACTTTTGAATCTTGTTTCATTTCATTTTAGTCCTGTGTATCTTCTGTAGATTGTCTAAGTCCCCATTGCTTTTTTTCTCAGTACTGCACTTGTTTATTCTGACCTTTGTGGCCCATTTGGGCAATGAAGGGGGAGCAGGCATGTCCCCATTGTTTTTTAGTCCTAAGCCTGACCCCTCACAAATTGAAATTTTCCCTTCATTGTTTGAAAGAGAGGTTAAAGAAGAAAAAAGTTTTTTACTTTATAGTCAGCAGATCCATGGCCCCATGGTAACATTTTTCAAATTGTGTTATTTTAGATATTAGTACTAGGGGAGATGATAGTAGGGGCTTCTTTAAGTAGTTTGTTTTGGGGTCAAATATGTTTGAGAAGCAGTGGGCTAAATGAAATGAAGCAGGTATTTTTAAGGTAGAGTTATTTCAGAGCCTTTATTATGCTAATAAACAATGTGACTCTTCAATGGGGGGACTTTAATATGTAGTATTATTTTCTCAGTGGAAATAGAACACTTTTTGGCTAACTTACGTTTATACTAAAGGTAATAAGAAACACTTTAAGTTGTCAGTAGCAGTTAAATAAGTTATATTTGCCTGAATGTATATTTGTTTTAATGTAATTTTTGTTAAAAATTTGTTTCAGGTTAGAAGCCGGCTTTATGTGGGTAAGCTCTTTTTTCTATTTTAGATCACATCATTGTTGTTTGTAATTAAACTTAAAAACATGATAACATTAACTCTTTCTTAGGGAGAGAGAAAAAGCTTGCTGTAGAACTTTCTACACTGATTGAAGAAAAATGTAAACTGCTTGAAAAATTTAGCGTTGTTCAAAAGGAGGTAAGACATTTTTGAAAATGTTGACCTTCATGTTAGGATCCTCTAGGATCCTTACTTTTCAGTGCAGGTATTTCTGTATAAGTTTAAGATTATTAATGCTTTGTTTGCAAAGTATGAGAGTTCAGTTGCTTTCATATTACCAGTCTAAATTGTAACCGTTGTGGTTGGTGCATAGTGATGTCTCATTGTGATTTCGGTTTTTGTTTCCTGACCAATGAGGTTGAGCACCTTTTGATGTTTTATTGGCCATTTGGATATATCCTTTTTGTTTCATGTTTCCTAGTTAATTTTTTTTCACATTTTTAAAATTATCTTTTATCTTTTGAAAATCTTTGGTTATCTTTTTCCTTTTGATATATATTTTTTCCCATCTGAGGTGATTTTTCTTCCTCTTAAAGAATAGAAGGACCTCCTGTTCTTTTTTTTCTGTAATATACTGTTGATAACTGTTAGTTTTTATCTGATCATGTCTTTATTTCTCTGTTTTGTATAATGTTCTTTATAGAAATCTGAGTTGGCAGTTATTTTCTTTAAGCACTTTGGGGACACCTCATTTTACTTTTTTTTCTTGGCATGTTTGTGGGTCAAAGTCAGCTGTAAGTTTTATTGAAATTTAGTGTTTTGTCTTTTTTTGTATTATTTTTCTCTTTCAATTTAAAAACTTGAGGTACAGTTTTCACTAGTTAAATGGACATTCTTAAATACGCAGTTCTGTGAATTTCACAGGTGTATTTACCCAGGACTCTACCTCCCTCAATAATACATAAAACATTTCTATTTCCCTTGTCCTCATTTTCATTCAGTTCCATACCCCCGCCAGCAACCACTGTTTATATTTCTATCTCCATAAGTTAGTTTTTGTCTATTTTAGAGTTTCTGTAAATGAAATCTTACTTTTTTGCGTCTTGCTTTTTTTCAGGTAGCATTGTATTTTTGAGATTCACTGTGTTGTTGCATATAAAGTAAATTTGTGTTATATCAACATACCACATTTTCTTTTATCCGTCTACCTCTTAATGTGGTTATTTCCATCTTTTGGCTATTATGAATAAAGTTGCTATGATCATTCTACCTTTTTTTTGTGTGTGGTATATGTTTTTATTTCTCTTCTGTAAGAATCTGAGAATTGGTGAGTCATATGGCAGGAAGTGTATAACTTTATAAGAAACTATGTGCCTATTTTTATGATTTTCTCTTTATCTTTGATTTTCAGCAGTGTTACTAGCTGTATGGATGTGGTGTCTTCTGTTATTCATCCCTGGGCTTCTTGATGTTCCAGAATTTGTGGCTTAATGTCTTATTTGTTTTGGAATTCTCTTGATCATAACCTTTTCAAATATTGTTTTTGCTTTTTTTCCTTCTCTTGTTGGTATTCCAAATACTTGTACTTTAGCTTTTTACTGTATCCCACATATCTTTTATGTTCTTTTCTGGATTTCTTATCTTTTTGTTCACACTTCAGTCTGGTTATTTTCTTCTGATCTAGCTTCCATCTTACTGATTGTCTTCACCAATGCCTAATCAGCTTTTAAACCTTCTTAATTTCATCTATTGCCTTTTTTGGTTCTAAAGGTTGTGTGGCTCTTTTTGTAGTTTTTTCTTTGGCTCAATGATTGTCCTTTCAGTTCAGTTCAGTTCAGTTCAGTCGCTCAGTCGTGTCCGACTCTCCGCGACCCCATGAATCACAGCACGCCAGGCCTCCCTGTCCATCACCAACTCCCGGAGTTCACTCAAACTCATGTCCACAGAGTCGGTGATGCCATCCAGCCATCTCATTCTCCGTCGTCCCCTTCTCCTCCCGCCCCCAACCTTTCCCAGCATCAGAGTCTTTTCCAGTGAGTCAACTCGTCGCATGAGGTGGCCAAAGTATTGCAGTTTCAGCTTTAGCATCAGTCCCTCCAATGAACATCCAGGATTGTCCTTTAGTTCCTCTTATATATTAAGCTTACTTATTTTGTTGTCTGAAGGAGAACTCTGTTACCTGACCCCTATAAGATTGTCTTTTTCTCTTGTTCATTTTTTTCTCTTGATTCTCACTCAGATCTTGTTTTCTTGAATGCCAGATTTTTCCATGTTGAGTATAAATAATAGTATAATAAAAATTATAGTGGTAAATTTGAAGCTGTGGATGATGTCGTCTTTCTGCAGTGAGGTTTTACTATTGCTTCTCATGGAATTGGTGGGTCAGAGAGCAGGTATAGTTTGGAGTAAAATTTATAGTACTTTTACTTACAGTGTTGCTTTCTTTCAGTATGAAGGCTTAGAGTCATCTTTAAAGGATGCCAGCTTTGAGAAGGAGTCAACCGAAGCACAAAGTTTGGAGGTAAGAACACATAGGTACTTATAAAAGTTAAAGGAAAGGTTCTTACTAAATGACATAAACTTTAAAAGTCATGTATCTTCTCAAAACTCACATTTCATGGATATTAAAACAAATAAATTTAAGTTAAATATAGGAAATAGAATGTTAGTAAGTAGCATAAGGTATTTTAAAATTTTGAGCCTTTGTTGACTTGTTTTGAGTGAAGCATATTCGGTTCACTGTCATCTAGAGTTATATAGACGCTCTTAATTCTTCATTCCTGGGAAATGTATTAAGGTAATCATTCCTTTTTTGGCTCAGTTTGCTCCAGGAAAGAAAAATAGAGTTCATTTTCATAAATTTAGGAATAATTTGAAGTACTACATTATGTAAGTTGATGCAGTTCTTGCCTTTACCTCATCAAAGGGTTAGGAGCTGACTACACACAGTGATGTGCTGGTATCTAAAAAGTAGGAGACTTTATTTGTAGCACCTGCTGAGTTCTGTTGTGTAAATACTCCTACCATGACCAATTTCAAGGTACCAACAGGATGCCGCTGAATGTGGAGTTTGGAAGAAATACAGAGTTGGCTCTCCTGAGCCAGGTTTGATTTGGCTAATAGTAAGGAAGGAAAGTGTGATAATCTGTCATTTAGCTAAGGTATGACACATAAGGGTTTGTAACAGGAGTGTCCTGCTACTGTTTAGAGATGGAAGTGCTGTAAAAAGCATACTAATATTAAAGTGGAAAACGGTGGACTTTGTACCTTCGGTATACGTGTTCAGTTTAGCTTGGCGTTCTCCATCACTGATGTCTGTGATCATCAAAGCATATGGATCAGAATTCCTAGTAGAGTCCAAAGGAAGTCATACATTGAATTCCAAATAAAATTGAATTCTTAACCTTTTCTTTCTTTATGTTACCTCTTAATATTCTCAAGAACTTGTTGAAATTATTATATTTTATTTGTTGACCCTCTGTTTTAACTACTGTTCTGATAGTAATTTATCAGATTGAATAAAATAGAATTTCACAAGGAATTTAGCATGCTGACAAAAGAACAAAAACTGAAGAGCAAATATATTTACTTAAGCTTTGCAATGTTGTGGATAAAATAAAGCACACCAGTTTATTCTTAGGAATTGAATTTTTACTTTAAAATGAAGATTTTGGAAGTTTTTCTCTAATTTTAGTAGTTTTTTGAAACATACAGTGTTTATTTTCAAGATTGGTAAATATAGTTGAATATAAACTATAATGTGGTACAGTTACAAAAATTGCTGTTTGAATCTGTAGATAAAATCCAAATATCAGAGTAATTTTGATTCAAATAAGAGAACTCATATAATCAGATAGTCAAATTTTGGGAAATATATACATATATATATATTTTTACTATATATATGAATATATAAAAATATGCTTTTTAACCAGTATGATATAATATGTTCTTATTCTACTTTTATTTTGGCCTGCATTAAGTTCTTTGATTCTTTTGGTTTATTTTTCTTTTGACAAGTTTGTTGAAGGATCACAAATATCAGAGGTATGTTTATTACAGTATTTAAATTCTAATTGGATAATCCAATAACTAATCATTTTAAATTAAAAAGGCCACAGAAAATATATCTTAATTCAGTGTAGAATATTATCTTGATTGTCTTTTGAGTTTATTTTTGATTTTATATATTGAATTATATGAAATTTGGTTTTTCTCATTGCTTCTTTTATAATGCTCTAGAGCCGAAGTTGGCAAATTAGGCTCTGAGTTCTCCACCTGTTATTGTAAATAAAATTTTATTGAAACATAGCCATGCTCATTCATTTATGTATTGTCTTTGCTTTCTCACTACATGTGTATATGACTTTAGCTAGGACAGAAACTGCATGGCTTTCAAGCCTAAAATATTTACTATCTCTTTATAGAAAAAGTTTGCTAACACCTGCTAGTATTGCTGTTATTTCAGTGATGTAAAAATGAACAAATATATAGACTAGACTTATTTAACTTATAGTGGTTGTATTTGATTACATTCATCTGATTTCTCTTCACCAAATATTCCTATGACTGTCTTATAAAGTTTTCTTCCTCTTTCAGGCATTCTTTGAAAACCTGACTGGGTTCAAATCTGAACTTGAGGATGAAATACTCATTCTAGAAAAAGAGTTAAAGGAAGAGAAATCGAAACATTTGAAGCAAGATGAGTTGGTAGGGGTTTTGTATTTGAGGAGACTGTAGGAAAAAGAAAGTTATTGAGTTAAAAAAATTATATATCAGTTAAAGTATTGCATGCACTGTAAAAAAAAAAAGCTCAAAGAATACAGAAGGCTGTAAGTGGAGAATAAAATTTTCTGGATCCTCTGCTCTTTTCATTTGTTAGAGTTAATATTATTATGTTATATTTCTTGCATATTCTTATAGAAATTTTCTATTTCCACTCTGGAATAGCTCTCATAAATCATTTAAGTTGAATAATCACATACATAGTGGTTTTGTTTTTTTATTACTCTGAAAGTGTTTTAGGAACTTAAACTTCCCTTTATTTTTCTGTTTTAAAATCGACCTTAAGGATGATCTTAATGTGTGTGAGATTATTTAGATATAATGCTAGTGGCCTTCTTAGATATAACTTAAATGTTAAGAAATATTAAAGATGAGTTGAAATACTGTTGTTATATAACTTTCATATAAAATCCCTTTAAGCATATAGCTGTGAAATTTTCTTAATTTGTATCCTCACTTTTGCAACAAAAGTGTTAGGTTAATAATATACTTGATAGAAATGGCATCTTGAAAATTGGAAGAGTTCAGTAAATACTTGCTGATTGATACTGTCTTTTTAGATGTCAGACATTTCAAAAAGGATCCAGTCCCTAGAAGATGAATCCAAGTCCCTCAAATCACAAGTAGCTGAAGTAAGTTAAATTATTTTAATAGGGCTATTGCTTTAAAAATCATTTACATTTTGCTATTACTTTCATGATTAAATAATGAAATATTAGAATTTAGATACAGTTTTTAAAAAATTTAGTTTATTTTTAAATAAAATTTAGTTTATTTTTAAACTACTTTAAAAAGTAGTTTTAAAAAATTTAGTTTATTTTTGGCTGTGCTGTGTCTTTGCTGCTAGTTGTGGACAGCAGGGGCTAATTCTCTAGTAGCTATGCAAGGGCCTCTCAGTGCACTGGCTTCTCTTGCTGCAGAGCACAGGTTCTAGGTGTATGAGGTTCAGTAGTTGTGGTACGTGAACTCAGTAGTTGTGGCTCTTGGACTCTAGAGTTATAGGCTCAGTAGTTGTAGCAGATGGGCTTAGTTGCTCCTTGACATGTGGAATTGAACCTGTGTCTTTTGCATTGACAGGAAGATTCTTTACCACTGAGCCACCAGGGAAACCTTAGATACAGTTGTAAAATACAGAGTATCTGAGGAAAGTTCATTTTTTTCATTGAATAGTATTTATTGAGCCATAGCTGTATATACTGTTCACTGTTGAAGGTGATTGGCACTTAATATTAGTAGACAAAATGGACAGAAAGGCTTTTGTGGATTTTAAGTTCTAGTAAGAGAGACAATAGAAATTTGTCAGGTAGTACATAGAAGGTTCAGTTCAGTTCAGTCGCTCAGTCATGACCGACTCTTTGTGACCCCGTGAATCAGAGCACGCCAGGCCTCCCTGTCCATCACCAACTCTCGGAGTTCACTCAAACTCATGTCCATCAAGTTGGTGATGCCATCCAGCCATCTCATTCTCTGTCATCCCCAAATCATTTGTCCAAAGTCATGTGGCAAGTTAGTGCAGAGCAGCTAGACCTTGAGTGACTAGACCATGAGTTTAAACCAGCTTTTTTTCTGCAATAGCATGCTGCCTCTCCTATTAATATTGGCACGTTTTTAACTTTAATTCCATGTTTCAAGGAGTGTGTATAAAAATGGGCCATTAAACTAATTCTTGTAATCTCACTATGTTGTATTTTACTTAGGCCAAAACAACCTTCAAAATATTTCAGATGAATGAAGAACGACTTAAGATAGCTATAAAAGATGCTCTGAGTGAAAATTCTCAACTTCAGGAAAACCAGAAACAGGTTTGTACTGTAAAGGGACTCCTCAACTTGTGAGTATATAATTATAAATGTTCCGGGCATACTCATGACTGACTCATGCTAGGGGCAAAAGTAGGCTATTTCCAGAGACCACAGGAGCAGGGCACTCTCCTTTGTATCCTATGGTGTCTCTTTTGTATAGGATACAAAGGTCTATATTCCTGGAACCCTCTTCCCCCAGGAGTGAAAGTAAGCCTGGACACTCACCATTTTGATAATAATAGCAAATCGCATTTAGCACAAATCGTCAAAGCCAGAGTGTAAGAGAGCAGAGAATAATACCATGAGAGTTATTGCAGCTAGGGGCCTAAAGACAGAAGCGGTTGTGGTGGCAGGTAGAGTAAGGATTTAACTTTTATCTTTTTCCTCCTCACATATGTAGATACTGCCACATACCCAAACATATTTCCTCTCCAACTATTCTCCCAATACAGTTAGAATTTTTCAGTGGGAAATTTTTTTAATGATAACATTATTTATAATTTTCTAAACATTGTTCACAGCTGAGTCACATGATGTGCTCTGATTACATATTCTGTTTCACTCAACTTTTTATTTGCCAGAGTTAATAATTGTCTTGTTTTCTTTTATGCCTATCTGTAATTTATCTGTATTTCAATCATAAATGTCTCTTTCAGAGATTATGTAAGTATTTTGTTTATGTGTGCACAGGCTTTGGTTAACCTACTAATTTCATTTTTTCCTTGAAGCAGTACTTTCTGGGGTCTTCTGTCCTCCTAATTCACTAGGAACTTGTTCTTTAGGTCTGTTATATTTCTGCTGTTCTGAGATTTCGCTTCACCCCTATCCTTTGACTTGTCTTTCTTTTGTGTCGGATCTTCTATTTCCTATGTCCTGTGTGTGCCTTCTGTGGTAAATTCCCTTGATTATCTTGCTGAGAAAAAGCATAGGAGGAAACTTATTAAGAAGTTTCATGACTTAGAATGTCTTTTTCTCTCATACTGTTTAACATTTTGGTTGGATATCTTCTGGGTTGCAATTTTTTTTTTCTTGAAATTTTGACATTATTGCTCTATTGTCTTCATTTTCCAGACTTACTGGTGAGAAGTCAAGTGCTGTTTGGATTACTGAACCTTTTTTGTTACCTACTCTTTGCCCCTGTGAAAAATTTTAGTATCTTTCATTATTTCCAGTTCTCTGAAATTTCACAATGATATGGCTTAGTGTGGGTCTTTTTCCATATATTTGTTGGATACACTGTCTGGAAACTCTTGCTCTTGATTCAGTTCTGGGAAATTTACTTGAATTATTTTATTCATTTTGGGGTGTATTTTGTATGATGTATGAAATTATTTGAAAATGTCTTTTTTGGTTTCTTTATGACTATGGAACTCATTCTCTGATATTTTTTACTTGTGAGAATTCTTTGTTGTTTTGCTTATGCTTTTTACTGATTTCATGGATGCAATGTCTTACTTTGCTGAGGATGTCATTTTTTTTTTCCCACTCTTTTTTGATGGGTTTTTTTTTTTCCCTGAGTTGCCTTGTTTCCTTTGAGTTCCTTTGTGTTCTGTTTTAGTTTATGTCTTTTGTCTAAGAGTTTCTTTTTTCAGATGTTTGATGATTCATGGGTGTCTGTTTATTTAATAGTTCAGTTCAGATCAGTTTAGTCGCTCAGTCGTGTCCGACTCTCCGCGACCCCATGAATCACAGCACGCCAGGCCTCCCTGTCCATCACCAACTCCCAGAGTTCACCCAAACTCATGTCCACAGAGTCGGTGATGCCATCCAGCCATCTCATTCTCTGTTGTCCCCTTCTCCCACCCCCAACCTTTCCTAGCATCAGAGTCTTTTCCAGTGAGTCAACTCGTCGCATGAGGTGGCCAAAGTATTGGAGTTTCAGCTTCAGCATCAGTCCTTCCAATGAACACTCAGGATTGATCTCCTTTAGAATGGACTGGTTGGATCTCCTTGCAGTCCAAGGGACTCTCAAAAGTCTTCTCCAACACCACAGTTCAAAAGCATCAGTTCTTCGGCGATCAGCTTTCTTCACAGTCCAACTCTCACATCCATACATGACCATGGGAAAAACCATAGCCTTGACTAGACGGACCTTTGTTGGCAAAGTAATGTCTCTGCTTTTTAATATACTATCAAGGTTGGTCATAACTTTCTTTCCAAGGAGTAAGCGTCTTTTAATTTCATGGCTGCAGTCAGCATCTGCGGTGATTTTGGAGCCCCCAAAAATAAAGTCTGACACTGTTTCCACTGTTTCCCCATCTATTTCCCATGAAGTGATGGGACCAGATGCCATGATCTTTGTTTTCTGAATATTGAGCTTCAAGCCAACCTTTTCACTCTCCTCTTTCACTTTCATCAAGAGGCTTTTGAGTTCCTCTTCACTTTCTGCCATAAGGGTAGTGTCATCTGCATATCTGAGGTTATTGATATTTCTCCCAGCAATCTTGATTCCAGCTTGTGCTTCTTCCAGCCCAGCATTCCTCATGATGTACTCTGCATATAAGTTAAATAAGCAAGGTGACAATATACAACCTTGACGTACACCTTTTCCTATTTGGAACCAGTCTGTTGTTCCATGTCCAGTTCTAACTGTTGCTTCCTGACCTGCATACAGGTTTCTCAAGAAGCAGGTCAGGTGGTCTGGGATTCCCATCTCTTTCAGAATGTTCCACAGTTTATTGTGATCCACACAGTCAAAGGCTTTGGCATAGTCAATGAAGCAGAAATAGATGTTTTTCTGGAACTCTCTTGCTTTCTCCATGATCCAGCGGATGTTGGCAATTTGATCTCTGGTGCCTCTGCCTTTTCTAAAACCTGCTTGAACATCTGGGAGTTCACGGTTTATATACTGCTGAAGCCTGGCTTGGAGAATTTTGAGCATGACTTTACTAGCGTGTGAGATGAGTGCAATTGTGTGGTAGTTTGAGCATTCTTTGGCATTGCCTTTCTTTGGGATTGGAATGAAGACTGACCTCTTCCAGTCCTGTGGCCACTGCTGAGTTTTCCAAATCTGCTGGCATATTGAGTTCAGCACTTTCACAGCATCATCTTTCAAGACTTAAGGAGGGTTAGTATCTCACTATTTAGTAAGTCAGTTTTCGCTTAATGCTTTTATGTTTATAGCTTATTCCTCACACCTTTACCTGGGTCAGGTGTCCCAGAGTTACGGATTCTAGCACTCCAGAGAATAACCTTCCAGGCTTTTGCCAGATGTGTGTATGTGTGTGTGAGTGTGTGTGCACATGCATGTGTTCGTGCATGTAAGAGACAGAGAGAGAGGGGGATGGACTGAGAATTAGAGTGTCTGTGTATGTGTGTGGGGGAGAACATGGGGTTTTCTCTAACTGGTTTTCATACAGACTTTTGAGTAGTCCTTCTCTTTTCATTCCACTTACAAACTAGTACTTGTCCCTCCAAATCATGAGCCTTCCTTCCTGGTTTATATCAAGTCAACACTGCTTTTAGACTCTACCATCTTCTGCCTTAGATTTCAATTGTCTGGTCTTTTACCATGCTTCCATCACTTTCCACTTCTGGAACTATCTTTTTCTTCATCACATTTTGTCTTTTTCCTTGTGGGTTTATGCTTTTTTTCCCCCTTAAACCTCTTTACCGTCATCTTAGTAGATTTCAGGAGAAAGTGGCTGGTATCAATACATCCTGTGTTAATTTTGCTGTGTTATCAATATAGTCAAAAGTGACCTTCTGTACACTGAAAATGTTTCATCTAGATTGTCTTACTCTTTATAGCTGCTTTAGTCTAACTCCTTTTGGTCATCAGAGTTCTGGAAATAAACTATTCTGTATGCACTGACTCCATATTCTAACACATTCCTTCTTTAACCTTATAAGACTGCTTGCTATGTATGCAGTCTCCTTAGTAACTCACTAAAGATCAGCCAGTCACCATATCCAAGTTTTATTCTTCAATTCTTATTTATTTTTAATCTGTCAAAATTGTCTTATTTTACTAACATATGGGGAGAAGGACTAGTTTTTTTTTGTGCTAGGGAATATGCTGATGAACCCTTAATTTTGCAGGGAAAACCCCTAGTAATTACTATTTAATAGAATAGAGTTTTAAAGATTAAATAAAATTGGCCTTTTTTCCATATATGTATATATGGGCTGATTCTTTTTTTGGGGGGAGGGGACCTATTTTTCTTATTGACTTCTAAAAGCTTTATGGATATTGCAATTATTAACCCTTTGGTATATATAAATATTTCTTTCTGGTTACTTGCTTGTTTTTAAATTTTATTTCTGTTATTTTTTGTTTTCCAAAACTTTAAAATAAGCATTATGTAGTTAAGTTTATCTTTCATGACAGTCTTTATTCATGTTGACAACCTTTTATTCATGTTGAGAAAGTTCTCTGTGAAAGTCTATACAGTAAAAGATTGTTTATGCAGGATTTGATCTATTCTAGATTAAGGGTATTTCTGAAGGTTAGTTAACCACAAAATGGCACATGATTAAATAAATTTTAATATAAATGAGGTATGGCATGTTATATGGGATATAAGGAATGGCAAGAAATGGCCAAATCTAACAAGTGTGTTTGTCTCAGAAAGCTTTTAATTTGATATAAAATTATCATGTAAGTAGTTGAAGAATGTTAAAGTCTGTTATTTTACTTTAAAACCCATTTTAAAAGTTCTTTGAAAAAAGGAGCCCTTCCTTCCTTCCCTTTTTTCTTCATTACACTCCTTCTTCCCCACCACCTCATTTTTTCTCACCCTTCTTAGCAACACACTATGTTGTATAATATTTATTAGTGGTGCATGCGTGCTCAGTTGCTAAGTTGTGTTGGACTCTTTGCAACTCCGTGGACTGTAGCCCGCCAGGCTCTTCAGTCCATGGGATTTCCCAGGCAAGAATACTGGAGTGGGTTGCCATTTCTGTCGCCAAGGGATCTTCCCAACCCAGGGATCAAACCCAGGTCTCCTGCAATGGGAGGTGAATTCTTTACCATTGAGCCACTGGGGAAGCCTATTTATTAGTGGTGCACCTAGGTATATATAAATAAGTGCATCTACACCTGAGTTTGATTCAATGAGTTACTTCTTTTTGTGAGGTTCTATTAATGATACACATTACATACATAAGTGTGAAAGTGAAAGTCGCTCAGTTGTGTCTGACTCTTTGTGACCCCATGGACTATACAATCCATGGAATTCTCCAGGCCAGAATAGTGGAGTGGGTAGCCTTTCCCTTCTCCAGGGGTTCTTCCCAACCCAGGGATGGAACCCAGGTTTCCTGCTTTGTAGGTGTATTCTTTACCAGCTGAGCCACAAGAGAAGCCCTTAAATAAGTGTACCTGCACATAAATATGATGACATAATAAGAGTTGCTTTTCTTTTTCTTTGGGGTTTAAATTTTAGCTTTTACAAGAAGCTGAAGAATGGAGAGAACAAGTGAATGAGTTTAATAAACAGAAAATAACATTTGAAGACTCCAAAGTACATTTGGAACAAGTTCTGTGTGATAAAGAAAATCAGATTAAGGTAAATGGCCCTGCTTGTTTAATGACTGAGTTAAGCTAGAACTTTATACTAATTGTGAAATATAAAAAGTTATGTTTTTAGCAGCTTTTATTTTGAGGAGATTTGAGGAGATGTACTTTTTGGCAAACATTACTAGTTGTATTGTGTTTTTATCCATGTTGCCAAATGTTCTTTGAAAACTTGTAGATTTATAGTACACATATTCCCTGTGTCCTTTTTTCTTCTCTCTTCTATTTTAGCCTAGATATTTGATGAAGAAAGACAAAGGATTTTGGATTTTGGCTTTTATCTTAAGATTGTCATCTTTTTTTGTTAATGAGAAGAGTTGGAAAGAATTTTATAAATTGGACAAATGAAGTTAAATGCCTTGAATATAAATATGAATATCTTTAATGCCTAGATTAACTGGTATATGTACTTTCACAGAGATGAATATTTTAAGTAAATCCAATTGCACTTTAACTCCAATAGGAATAAGATAATTGGTATTACTCTTAAGATTTATTGATTTTTTTCCTACTTCTTGTCTCTCCCTTCTACCAGTTTTTCCTGCCTACAGTTTTAAATCTTACATTTTTAAGCAGCAAACAGATACTCAAGTGTGAATATTAACCAATAACATGTACAACTAACATTCTGTCAACTGCACAGTGAAGTGGATGATGTCATCTTAAAAGCTATACATTTACACTATTTACTTCACTCCTAATGGCTGGATGGCATCACCGACTCGATGGACATGAGTTTGAGTGAACTCCGGGAGTTGGTGATAGACAGGGAGGCCTGGCGTGCTGTGATTCATGGGGTCGCAAAGAGTCGGACACGACTGAGTGACTGAACTGAACTGAAGGATGTTTTTGGGGCTTCCTCAGTGTCTCAACAGTAAAGAATCTACCTGCCAGTGCAGGAGACCTGGGCTCGATCCTTGGGTTGGGACAGTCCCCTGGAGGAGGGCATGGCAGCCCATTCCAGTATTCTTGCCTAGAGAATCCCATGGACAGAGGAGCCTCTTTAAGAAAATTCAGAAAGTACTGTAGCAAAACCTCTGATGTTCCAACTCAGTTTCTCTTTTATAATTTTTTTCTTTTTGTCAGTTGTGTCAGTTGATCTCCTCAGCTAGTTGTTTACTTGAATAAATTGAATCTGTGATATCTCTTTTTTCATATATCATGTACTTCACTTGGGGATTTGTTTGACTTCACACAAAATTTATTCTCGTGTTAATGACTACTCTTATTGTGGAAAGTGAGAAATACCATGTAAGAAATGTTTTATTACTGTATAGTCATATGATACATTTAGCAAAAATGGGCCATTACTAGGTATTATATTTATTTGATTTGGGCTTCCTTCCTAGCTCAGATGGTAAGGAATCCACCTGCAATGCAGGAGACCTGGGTTCGATCCCTGAGTTGGAAGATCACTAGAGAAACGAATGGCTACCTGCTCCAGTATTCTTGCCTGGAGAATTACAGTCCATGGGGTCACGAAGAGTCGGACCTGACTGAGCAACTGACACTTTCAGTTTTCACTTTTCTTATTTAAGAGTAACCAGTTGTTAGTTTTAACTTATAGGCCTAAATAGTAAATAAATGTTAGTTTTTGAGAGTATTTACATATTTTATGCTGGGTAGAGAGTAAGAGCTCGTGTACTTTTAACTATGTGGTTTGATTTTTAGACTACAGTTATCCATTCAGAGGTTGTAAAGCCAGCATAAAGCATTACCCTTTTTTTTTTCCCCTTTGGTAAATGTCAAGTCTCTGACAGAGCGCTTACGAAAGATGAAAGACTGGACTGCTGTCCTTGGTAAAAGACATTACAGATGATGATAACTTGGAATTGGAAATGAAGAGTGATTCAGAAAATGATGCGCACCTAGGTATTAAGTCATAACTCATCTTCTTTTACTGAAAATGGTGACTGGCTCTTATATATCCTTTTAGTGCCCCATGTGCTAATATAATACTCTTTATACACTTGTGCAATATTCTTTTCCTCTCTCACTGTCCCTTATGGTTGTTTCAGCTAGGATAGCTCCATTTCAGTAAATCTTTCTTCAGCGCCTCAGACTTTCAGCCTTCCTCGTCTCTGTTCTTTTTACGTGTTGTGCATTATAGCAGTCTTTGGCTTCCCAGGTGGCTCAGTGGTAGAGAATCTGCCTGCAATGTGGAGACCACCTGCAATGCAGGAGACACGTGTTTGATCTCTGGGTCAGGAAGATCCCCTGGAGAAGGAAATGGCAACCCACTCCAGTATTCTTGCCTGGGAAATCCCATGGACAGAGAAGGGCCTGGCGGGCTACAGTCCAAGGGGTCACATGAGTTGGACATGACTTAGCGACTAAACCACCACCATGACCACAGTCTTCATACTGCATCATAATTCTTTCCGTGCCTGTTTTCCCCTGTACTGTAAGCTGATCAAATGGATGGGTGAGTAGTTGGAAAATTGAGTGTTATATAAATGAATGCCTTGCTGCTGCTGCTGCTGCTAAGTCACTTCAGTCGTGTCCGACTCTGTGTGACCCCATAGACGGCAGCCCGCCAGGCTCCCCCGTCCCTGGGATTCTCCAGACAAGAACACTGGAGTGGGTTGCCATTTCCTTCTCCAATGTGTGAAAGTGAAAAGTGAAAGTGAAGTCCTCGGTCGTGTCCGATCCTTAGCGACCCCACGGACTGCAGCCTACCAGGCTCCTCCATCCATGGGATTTTCTAGGCAAGAGTACTGGAGTGGCTTGCCATTGCCTTCTCCGAAATGAATGCCTTAGGATGCATTTTTTCAGATGGTTCATATGGTGACAGTACTTTAATTTTGACCATCCCAAAATCTATTGCCATTGCTGGTTGCAGTATGAAAACTCTGCAAAAGTTTAGGTTCCCTATAGCCACTTAGTGTATTTTCAGATCAGTTCTTTTGACTTTAAAAAAGAACATCTTGTTTTCATATATAGACTCACAGAAAATTGTAAGAACAGTACAAAGAAGTCTGAGGTATCTTCATTGAGTTTCCCCCAATGATAGTTTCTCTGACTTTTGTAACCTTTCTCTTCTCTCTCCCTCCATCCTCTATATCAGTAAAAAATGTGTTAAGGAGAAAGTTTGATTTTTTTAAAGATTTTCTTTGATGATAACATTAATATCTTGGAAGACAAGTATACTCCAAAGTAAAGACATATAATTCTGTTTGAACTTTTTTACTTCTGCTTTATCTTGTAAGAAATAATTATTTTCTAATAAGAAAACTCATGCTTAATGTTATTTTAATTTGGAATATAATTCTGCTCATATTTTGTCTGAGAATAATTGAAACTGTGGGCTAGATTTAGGTGATTACCAAATGCTTATTTTAACTCTGTTTTTGGAGTTAGTGGTGAAGAACCGTGTTACATGATACTGTGATAATTCCATTGCTTTTTTTGTTTAGCTTCCCGGGAGCAGGTCTGAGCCATTGTGCCTTATGTTAAATTCTTTATTGTAGCAAGGGATTATAAAGCCCTAGTTGAGTGAACTAATAAAATCATTTGGCTGTCTGTTGTGGCATTGTACTGTTTATCAAGTTATTATGTTTTTGTTTTTCACTATAGATAATCCACCAAAAGGAGCTTTGAAGAAACTGATTCATGCTGCTAAGGTTTGCATTACTACATAAGAATATAGAGAAACAAATAAAGCATGGGTTAAATCCATATATCCTAGTAACTGTTTTAAATGTCCATTTTATATTTACCATATAAGTGATAGAAGTTTTAGAAGTGATCACAATTTTCTTCAGTTGCTTTTTAATTTTTTTATGGTAACTAGAAATTCATATTGTTAGCTTTTAGAATTCATTGTGATAAAAATTTTCAAGGTGTGCACTCATTTCTTTGGATTAAGGACTGTATTAAGAATGTCTACTACATATTTTCCCATACTTTCCTCTTTGAGTGTTCTTCATTCTCTGGTCTCAGTGTTTTCTAATATTCTGTTGCCACATATCTTATCTTGAGAAGTAGGTACTAGATTCATTGTCTTGTGGTTTATCCCTATTCTCTTTCATCCTAGTAGTGGTATCCTGATCTTTATTGATCTATGTGAAGTTTCAGTAATGTAGTTTGAAGGTTGCTTTGATCAAAATTTATGTGCTGAAAGCAAACAGCTGCTGTTCAAGCATTAGTCACTGACTTCTTTATTCCTGTTTTGAGATTTACATGTGTTGATGACTTTGCTAACTTTCTAAGATGGAAACTCCATTGTTGGCTTGTGTAGTCTGGGCAGTAATTTCATTGGTGTGTAAAAGAGCTTCAAAGGATTAGGATGGTATATTGAGATTTTTGTTTGTTTTGGTATAATTGTTTAATGTTGCTTTTTTTCTTCTCCTTCTCTCATTCTTTGAAGTTAAGAGCTTCTTTAAAAACCCTAGAAGGAGAAAGAAACCAAATTTACACTCAATTATCTGAAGTTGATAAAACAAAAGAAGAGCTTACAGGTAGATAATCTATAGACTTACAAAGTTTCTCTAAATAAATACGTCTCCTTATAGAGAATAGAACATTAATTGAATCAATTATGGGGAGATACAATTTGATTTTTTACTTTTGTTTGTTATTTGAAAAGTTAGTCTGAGTTTTTATTGTTGGTAAAGCCATATTGTTTCCTCCATATTTATATAAAATTAATGGCATTATTTAAAAAAAACATGTAAAACTGTACTTTCAATTTCAGTGTAAAAATATTTGGTATGGTTTTAGTTGTTTAAAAGTGGCAAATTAAAACTTAATTTAAAAAAATCTTGTTAATTGCAAATTTGATTTTTAGTAGTGGTACTTCTATATTTCATATATCTTTTTATGGTGCAGTTTTTTCCTCTAATGTCCTTGCATAGTATATTAACATATATGGGAATGATGTTAGACCTGTAGAACTGATGTTTTTTTTCGTTGAAAAGATATTTTTTAATTTTGCTGAAAACATTTTTTTTCCTAAAGTGAACAAATACTGTTATGTTCCAAAATTTTAAAAGTTGATGTAAGTAACATTCCATTCTTTCAGCATAACTGTAAGCATAAAAAAATGATGGAAGGACATTCTCAAATGTCAGCCATGATTCTCTTTGAATATGGGATCATGGACAGATTTCTGTTTTTACTTATCTATATTTTCAAAAATTTCTAAAATAAGTAAACTGTGTTTATAATAAGACATTTTTTTAAAAGGTTGAACCACCAAAGATACAGATTATTTAAAAAATTATCATTGCCCTATTCACATGGTACTGGTAGTTGGGTTATTTTTGAATTTTGAAAAACGTTAATGTTAACTTAAAGTTTTGCTAATGTATAGTACTAAAAGCCATGGGAGATTTATAAGAGGAAAAGATATGGAGCCTCCTTTCAAGGAAGCCCTGTTTTAGTACATTAACAGGCTCTCAGTGAGGAACTGTAGGAAGTGCTAGGAAAGTAAGGAATTTGCTCACCAGTTACCCCATCACGTAATATGGTGTCTTGGCAAACTACTATTTTTCTAAAACTAGTATTTGGAGACTTTGTGTCCCTTCTTGCAAATCTTTCTTATTTTAGGGAGTCATGAAAGATAAATTTCTATAATTGATCTTCTATTCAGAACAGAAAGGTTTTCTTCTGAATTGTTTCTCCTCTGACCCTTCCGTTTTTGGTAATCATTTACAGTGCTATTTTAAGATACAGAAGATTTGAAACAAAATAGTTAAGGTAGAAGTGAAAAAATATAATGAAGTTTAAAGTGTTCGTTTAATTTTTTTTTAAATAGAGATGATCCAATTTTAAAAGAAGTAATATCCAACATGAATGTCAGTTAAGTGACTTAACAATGGCTTGTTAAAAATTGTTAAGATGATGTGGCAATGGCTTAAGGCCAAAGGTCAACAAACGTTACTGATCTAGATTTAAAAATTTCTTGGAAAGACAGATGTGGAAAATTTATTGCACATTTAATCATTTAATGTAAAGGTATTAAACTATCTTTTTGGTGTGTATATTTAATTAGTACATGTTTTAGAATAATTATATAACATTACGTAAATCAACAAAATTCTAGTGATTGTTAGTGTGATTTTGGAATTGTCCTGTTTAGGCAGAGTGAGTTTTGCCTTGTTTCAAGATTTGTGGTATGGTCGTGATTCATACACATTTTTTGGGGAGATGTCACCTTAGTCTTAGAGGAGTTGAATTATGTTGAAAGAGAAATAATTTATCTAATTAGTGCATCCACTAATTATTTTATAATAATTAATTAGAATTGTTTATTTTAATTTTCATTGATGATTCTTTTAGGTTGATACAAAGCTAAAGTTGGTATTTTCCTTTCCAGTCTTGATCTGGTATAAGCCAGCAGGCCTTTGGGGCATTCATTATCAGAAGATCCAAATTTCTGGCTTGATTTTTAACGTATATAAAATTTTGGCTTAAAAAGAGGCTGGATAGAAGTATTAATTGGCAAACTTTTTACTAGGGAAAAAAAGATGCATTATTAATCATGTGGGAGAGGTTCACAGAAAATATTAAGCTAAAGTATTTGCCTTCAAAATCCTTATCACCAAAACTTTGAGAATTTTAGTGACTTTTGTCTCCTAGACTGAAAATTAGATGCTAAAATTAGAGTACTGAGGTTTTAGAATTTTTTTTAGGAAATCCTTAAATAATAAAAAAATTATAATAATTTATATAGCTCTTTAACATGTTAAAAAGTGTTTAGTCAAACAAAATATCGATTTTCTGTCGGAAAGAATTTATTAATAATTAGTTTTCATAATTTTTATTTTTATAAAATATTAACGTGTAGTTAAAAATATTTGTTCCTTTAATTGTGATTTAAAATTTTTTTCTGTAGAGTGTATTAAAAATCTCCAGACTGAACAAGCATCTTTACAGTCAGAAAATACACAGTTCGAAAGTGAAACTCAAAAACTTCAGCAGAAGCTTAAAGTAATGACTGAACTATATCAAGAAAATGAAATGATACTTCACAGGTAATAAATTATGTTGGTCACTCCATTGAGTGGCAAATAAAATAGCTTAAAAATGTTTTGCATTCAGCTTATGTGATTATTTAGGCTTCCCTTGTGGCTCAGCTGGTAAAGAATCCACCTGCAATGAGGGAGACTTGGGTTTGATCCCTGGGTTGGGAAGATCCCCTGGAGAAGGGGAAAGGCTACCCACTCCAGTATTTTGGCCTAGAGAATTCCATGGACTGTATAGTCCATGGGGTCACAGAGTCGGATATGACTGAGCGACTTTCACTTTCACTATGTGGTTACTCAAAGTTCTTAATTTATGATTGGGTTGCATTTCATCAGTTTATTTAAGAAAGTTATTTGATTTTGAAACATTTTTTCTTCAATGATAAAAGTATAAATGATAATGGTGAACTCTAAAGCTTCTGTATTAGTAGTACTGCGTTGGATAAGGTGCTTTACAATTTGAGTCTATAATATTAAATTCCACAGGTACATTTGTATTTTTCTTACATGTGATGTTATTATTGATACTTTCAGGTTGCTTTATGGGAAGCAGTAGAATAAATCACCAGTTGTGATATAATTAAAAATATACCATTGATTATTTTATGACATACAATAACAAATAAAACACTTTTTGTTTTAAGGAAATTGACAGTGGAGGAAAATTACCGGTTAGAGAAAGAGGAGAAACTTTCCAAAGCTGATGAAAAGATCAGCCATGCAGCTGAAGAGCTGGAGACCTATAGGTATGAATATATTTCACCCTTTTCTTTTTGAGGTAGGAAGGGTATCCATGCAAAAGCCCAAAAGCAGAAAAAAATAATAGAGCAATCAAAAAAAATCCCCCATAATTTTATTATTTTTCATTTAGATGTCTTGCTCTTATGCGATTATACAGAAAATATAAAAAGGAAAAAAAGTTTTTCTTTATTCTGTGTAATTCAAAATCTCTTAGATTAGTTGGATTTGAATATGGACAATCTTATATTTTGTTAAAGTTAAGAACTTTATGAATGTGACTAATTTTAAGGTGTTTCCTCTTTGGTTCACATGGAGAAGAATGTATATAATATTAATCAATTTGAGAAGTATGCTGCAAAAAGAAGAATAAGCCTTAATTAAAGTTATGAAGAAGTGTTTATAAGACCATAAATCTAGTTTTTACCTTAGCTCAATCCTTACTGAAATAATCGATCCTAAAATAATAGAAAAAACCTAGAGAAAATAAGTGACAAGATTCAGCAGTACTCCAAATAGTTGTGATACTTCATTTTACATTAGGAAGAGCAAGCTTGAATTTTATCCAAAAGAAATTTTTAGTCTTAAAAGGTCTTTTTATAGTCTTATGAACTTTAGGTATTTTTAGTCTTTTAAAGGTAATAGCATTTTCTTTCTCACAGATCTTTAATTTCCTAGAGTTCTCTTGAGACTATAGACATCTGAATACATCTCCCAATATGCTTCTTAAAAATGAAAATGAGTCAGTATTCCATCTAAATCTTTTCATGATTTTTGTTTTAGGTAAACTCAAGTAGTAGTATTCCTAAAGCTTCCCTAATGTTTAAATTATATCAGGAAAAAAATATGCTTTAGAACCTTGCGACTAAACCAGCACCACCAAAGGTGTTGAACTTGTGGAGTTCTAGCATTACATGAAACAAAGCAGTCTAGGTGTTAATTAATATTTTCAGTAGAGATAGTATGTTCTGTCATTTCTTAGTTTATGTTAAGAGTAAAATGATTGTTTGTTCTTTATAGAAAGCGAGCCAAAGATCTAGAAGAAGAGTTGGAGAGAACTATTCATTCTTATCAAGGACAGGTATGTGTGTGTGTGTGTGTGTGTATGTGTAACTTAAAACGGTGGTGATTTGTTTGAATTCGTATCTGTTTTGATACAGGAATATAGTTAGTCTCCTGAGGTTTTGCATGTGGTGGCGGAACATTTCTAGGGAGCAAAGATTCTGGGACAACAGACATTGTTTAAAGTTGCTATGTGAACTACTGCTGATTTGGGAATTTGAGTTGCATAAATAAATAAACATATATCAGCATTAGGGTCTTTTATATATCTATATCTATATATATAACCAGTCTGGCTAGTTGTCTCTTAATTGGTACCTCCTATTGCAATTGATTATTGTATAAAACAGAAATGTACTAGACAAAAATTTCAGTTGTCTTTACATTGTTATTGTTTTAGAAGTATAATAGAGTAGATCATATGTATATGAAAATTTTCTTTAAAATAATACTTGCTGACTTTTTAGAGATGATTGAGTTATTTTCGAATTTATGAGTTTTGTATTAAATCATAGTGGTAGATATGAATGTTTTTTACAGAAAAAAATAGTTATTAGTAGTATTTTAATGACTTTTCTTTTTCAGATTATTTCTCATGAGAAAAAAGCATATGATAATTGGGTAAGTATTAAATTTTCTTAGACTTTTTTGTCAAATTGTTCTTTTTCCTAATTTAGATGAGCAGTGTAAAGGTACACTTTCACAACTGAGAAAAAAAGGTAGTGTTTAAAGAAGTTAGTTTCTTTTAATTTCACCAGTAGTGAAATTACATCCCTATGAACTAAATACTTTGTTATGATACAGTTATTCACAAAATCTGATTTTTCCTTCTCTGCTTTTAGCACATCTTTGCAAGGAGCTTTACTCTTTGGGGCTTATACTCTGGGGGAGGTGAGGCAACGTTCATGGACTTGTTTCAGCAGTGGATTGCCAGCTAATTACTTGTGGACAAATTTTTAAAATTCTCTGGGCTTGTTTACTCATCTGTAAAACAATGGGACTAGCTGAAGTAATAATCTAAAGCCCATCCTAGTTCTAAAAGTTATATTAATATAATTCATGTATCTGATTCTCTGATTTTTAATTACTTGCTACATAGTAAGAAAAAGACCATCATGAGAAATGACATGTCAGTGCTTTGGAGGAACTGTATGAAGAAGTGATAACTATTTAGATTTTGAGTAATGATCAGGATGGTCTCTCTAACATGAAGAACCATTGTTAACAGCTGGACTTTGAAAGACTTGCCCCTCAAAGTCTTCAAGGGGAAGCGATTTGCACAGTAGGTGAATATGGGGTCTGGAGTCAGCTTGCTTTAGTTGATATCCTGGCTCTATCACCTATTACCCTTTCCTTACCTAAAGACAGAGATATTATTAGTATCTATTTCACAGTTATTGTGATGACATTAAATAAGATAATTCTGATAGCCAAGTACCTGACATATAGTAGGGATTCAGTAAAGGTTAACTGTTAAATTATCACTGTTGTACTGAAGCTTGGAAGGTATTTTTATTTTTAGGCATGGATGTTTCTTGGAATGGAGATTTCAGCTTAGAGTAAGAAATTAGATAAGTTGAATATCAGGATCCTTCCCAATTTTGAACTTTTATATGCTTCTCTAATGAGGGTTCAAGTGAAGATTTGTTAATGAAATAATACGCTGGTCTTGAAAATGAATTTAGTCTTCTTCACATTTAGTCTTCTTCACCCCTTTCTAAATGCTCAGATGCAAATTATTTTTTAAAGATGGAGAGGAACTGATGTTTATTAGTATTGCATATATTCTAGGCACTGTATTCAAAGGCATTTTACATATATTACTCACTCAGTCCACACAATAACTGTAATTCAGGTCTTCCTGATGAGGAAACAGCCCTAGGTCACATGATTAGAGAGTTAATATTGGAGACTGAAACATTGACCTTTTAGATTCTAAGTCTTATACATTTTTTTTTTAGATTCCAAGTCTTATACTTTTTCTTTTCAATACATTGAAATTCTTGTTTAGTAAATAATGACGTTGACCTTAAATTAAAACATGCAGAAAATATGCTGCTCATGTCTCAAACTAAAAAGATATTTTATAAAAATAATATATACTGATTGAACAAAAATTTATACCATGTAGAAAAGTACAAAGAAGTAATCAACAGTAGTACTTTAATTTATTCCATGCTGTTATAGATACATTGAGACATAAAGCACATATATATGTTTAAAAAAACAAGATCATATATTAATGTTAATATATCAGATGTTTTTATGAAGTTTTATATTTTCTATGAAGTTTTTCATTTTATAAACTTTTAGTTTGTTTCCACTATTTTACTGTAATAAACAATTTCTTAATTTTAGGTGTTACTTTCTCAGTTGAGCATTTCTTTGCTCCATCCTGTTAGACTTATCTTCCTTTAAATTGTCATGTTTTTTTTTTTGTATCCTGTGGCAAGTACTGTGGTGATTTGTATTTGTTCTTACCACAGATTTAAGCTTATAGGGACTGTTTTGTTTTCCTTCTTAACACCTGTACCTAATAGAATCTTTTTTGCATATTGTAAGTGTTCAATATCTGAATATAAATGTTTTAGAATACAGTATGGTTGGTTATTTACTAAAATTACAGTTTTTTGCTAACTTCTGGGTGTAAATTTTTCAAGTGTGAATCAGTGTCATCAGTCTAGTTTTATATTTCATTGTTGTAGGTATATCTTTAGTATATACTATACTATGATTGGAGTAGAAATTACTTTTGACTTAACTACACATTTTTGTGCCATATTTTCAAGAGTAAATATGTTACACATTAGCAAACATTTAGAAATGATTTTAGTTCTCCATCATTAAAAGTTAAATGGATTGGTATTTTAACAAAAATTGTTACAGTGGTATTCTTTTTTGTTAGTACAAAATTGATTATATAATTCAGAAAAAGATTTACACCTGGGATCTTTTTGATATTGAGTGCTAACATATGGTTAAGCTATATTTTTAGTGAATATTTGCCCAGTTAAAGTCAATTCTAAGGTACAGTTCAAAATTATAGACTGAGTTAATTTTTGGTGACTGTCACATTTGCTCTAGTGAACTGCATTAATCTGGCAGGTGTGATGTTCCACAGTCTGCTGTTTCTACTCTGGAGAGTCCACAGAATAACAGGGAAACATGTAGTATTCTATGCAAGCTTAATTTTACCCACAGCTATTTGGGTTTATTGCATATTCTTGATATAAGCTTTTTTTTCTTGTAATATATGTGTCGGTACTCTGATTTTTATTAAAAGAAAATGTCTCTAAATGTAAAAGACTAAGGAATGTATCTCTACAGTGCTGTGTACTTAATAAACATGCGGCATGCTTTGATTATATTCAGCCATTTTAAAAAATGGCCTTTACCAGCATTTTTAGACCTTTATGGTTTCACAGAATTACAGTGATTTCTTTCCAGAGATACTTACTTTGTTCCACTGCCAATGCTGCCACGCATAATAGTTGAGTCTCCATTCCTAAGCTTGGGTCCTCTTCCATTGCTCTTGTCATGTTATTTGGATATTTACAACACCAAGTATTTCTAATACTAGCCTTCACATCTAGCTGAAAGCATTTCTTGGCAAGTACATGATTAAACTCCAGCCTTAGGCTCATCTGGTTGTATGAAACTCATTCCTTTTTGATATAATTTTCTAAATTAAAATTTTTTTACATTGAGTTTACTGAAATGCATACTTACATACTTAAGTGATTGTGATATCTGTATGCAATTATTGATATATTTATGTACGCTTATATTTCATGTTTTCATAAATTTATTTTAAAAATATATTATTTTCCTTAAGTTGGCAGCTCGGACTGCTGAAAGAAACCTCAATGATTTAAGGAAGGAAAATGCTCACAACAGACAAAAGTAAGTATCTTAGTGGGAATACTTTAAAAACTTTGCTTATGACTTGTATTCTTAGTTGTCATTTTATTAGTTAGTATCTTTATAAGGATAAACAGACTTTCAGTGACCCAACATATCTACTAGTAAACTATACCTTAGTTCTATTAGAGTTTACTAGATTTTTTGTTTGAAACACTTGTCTTAGAGGTTACTATAACAGAAAGAAACTTTTCATAGATTTTTTTGTAAAAAGTATAGCTTAAAAAGATTTTTGTTTAAACCAGGGTAGGTAGAAGGAGATCATAAGAGATGGAGATAGAAAGGATAAATCTCTTTGACATGGTAATTCGAAGAGTATTGACATCGTTAATGAATAAATGGATGGAATGTTTATTATTTCTTTTTTTGTGGTTTTATTATATTGGATGGCATTGCTTTACAGTAACTAAAGGAAAGAGAGGATAAAAGAGTACAATGTACAATTGAAGGGAAGAGTAAATGGTTTTCTGTGAAGACTGTGAAAGTCTTCCCACAGTGTTATGATTTCTTGACAGAATGTACTATTAACATTATCCAGTATAAGTTTTAGTCTCTTGTCTTTTCTACTCAGAAATTAAAGCCATATGATTAAATGTTTTATTTCAGATCTAATGCTATAGAACTAGCAATAAGATTCTTTCAAAATGTCATATTTTTCAGATAAAAAGTTTGGACAGGAATAAAATAGTAGGATGAATTAATCAGATTCCAGTTTTATGTTTATGATTGGAATCGTATGGGTAACACTACAATGGAAAGCTTATATGACTCAGAGCTGGGAGCCCTGAGTTTTAACCCTGGTACTTTCATTTTGCATAAATCATTTGAACTCCTAACCTCACTTTCCTTAGTTGTAAAATAATAGGTTTGAACTCATTGACCTTGGAGGGCCCTTCAAGATCTTTCTAAAAGTTGGATTCTGTGATACGGTATTCTTTGTAGCCTAGTTTTGAAAGAGAACAAAACAATTCCAAACCTCAACAAAACATCACTATCATGAGGCAAAAGGAACCTGTTACCCTAAAATAAATAGTGGGGGGATATATAAAGGTATTTTGGTCAGAATAATTTTAAAGGACCTGTTTCTTTTATGTAGATATTGAGATAATAAAAAGTAGTTTGTAATAATAGCATTTTTCTTGAAATGTGAGTGCTTCTCTTAGATAAGTAACTTAGCGATGTTTGTTCTTTATTTGCAGATTAACTGAAACAGAGTTTAAAATTGAACTTTTAGAAAAAGATCCTTATGCACTTGATGTTCCAAATACAGCATTTGGCAGAGGTAGTTTTTTTTTTTAACCCCTCATTAAAAAAATACTTATTATATTTTGTACATACCGTTTATATTAGTGTGAATTAACACTACTCCCGATGAATTTTTTACATTTTGGAGTTAGGGTTCTAATCTGAGTTCTCTTGTGGTCTCCCAAGTTTCTGAGTTTTGTTCTCTAGCAGTAATGTGAATAATGGCTTTCTCAGTGGCATTTTGTAGGATGATGTATGTTTAGTACCTTGAGCTCCTTGGGAAGCAAAGTGCTTGGTACATAGTAAGGTACTCATTGTTTTTTTGGAGAGTGAATGGGTAAAGATTGCTTAAATGGAATAGCATTGTGACTGTTTACATATTAACCATTCTTTGGAATTTGCTTGAATTTTAAAAATAAGAATTAAAGCAGCTGGTTTTTAATTATGTAAAACTTCATTAAAAAAGATGAGAAAACTTTATTAATCTGAGTTTTGATTGCTTTAATTACCCCCAAAAGAACCAGTTATTTGGACGATGTAGTTAATATTTCTGTCCATTCATTAGTGAGTTAGCATCTTCATGATCTCATACTATTCCAAATAGTTTATTACATTTTTCAAAATAATTTTGGTTGAATTGGAATTAAGCTTCTAGGATAGTAAAAACAAACCTATCTTGTGTAGGTAGACTCCTCTTTTAATAACTTTTGAAAAGTTATAAAAATCCCTTTGAGAGTCTAGTTTCATTAAGTAGTTCTACTTTAAGAAATAGCAGATTGTTATGAATTTCAAATAGGAACAAAATCTGGAGTTGAGGGAGTTATACAGAAAGAATTTTTATCTGAATCTAATGCAAAAATGTCTCAGGGTAAATAATGCTTTGATCTTTTGTTGTAACTACATTTGAATATTATATAAGCTACATAATAAAATTAAGCATGTTTTGAAAAGTATTATTTTGGGTGGCATTGGAGTTTGTTTGTTTTTTGATAATGTTAATTTTTGATCTTTGGAAGTATAACCATTATTTGAGAATGGTGAATTTTGTAAAATGATCAGACTTTTGGTTATATGGTTTATAGATAAAATGATTTATTTGATTTTCAAAACTGAGTTTTCACTGATGACAAATCAGAAGTAATTTCTGATGCTTCAGAGTATTTTGTGTGTTTTTTTTTTTCTGCTTTTGAAAATCTAAACTATACTTGGGTAATTCATAGCTCAATACAGGCCCTATCTGGCCCTGTTTTAAACAGAGCTCTTCTATTGGTACAACCCTCACCAGCTGAAATATCTGGAAGCATACTGCCATTCAAAACAAAACCAAACAAACTTCATGTCCCTCAAATCCTTCTTATAACTCTAAAATATGGTGTCCTTTACTTAATAGTATATGATCATTCAAGTGTATTAGTTACCAAAAGAGTGATGTTTTTATTGACTGAAGTGTCTATTTGGTAGATAGACTTAAACACATGGTTCTATATATAGCTCTATCCCATATTAGCTAAACCCAAGGCACGTTTAGTATTTAGGACAGAGATTAAATTTAAATTGGCAATAGAATGACCCGATGGTAATTGCTGAGATAGGATTCTAACCTATAGTGTAGGTAATTGAAACTATGAATTTAAATATGCTGTTTTAATTATTCCAGAGCATTCCCCATATGGTCCCTCACCATTGGGTCGACCTTCACCTGAAATGAGAGCTTTTCTCTCCCCTCCAACTTTGTTGGAGGGTCCACTCAGACTCTCACCTTTGCTTCCAGGGGGAGGAGGAAGAGGTATATTGTTTAAACATCTTTATTACTCTAGATTTCTTCCTTACTTTATATTTTCATCTCAACTTATCTTTAAAATGATCTTTAAAATAAACCTTTGAAAAGTACAGGCATTCCTTGCACTTACTCTGGGTTAATTTTTGTTTGGTAAAGGAACTCTGTGACATCTAATTTGAATGTATTTTTCCCTTAGAAACCTATTTCTAATGGATTACATTTTGGTCAGAGACTTGACATATCATCTTTTAAAATCTTTTTAAAAACTGTATCTTTTGCTACATAATATATAACTTTATAAAAAGTATACGTGAAATACAGTAACAGTATAACCTAGCATAAAATTGTATTTTAATTAAGCCTTATTGGAATACAGAATTTTTAAAAAATCTTTTTTTACTTTATTATCATGATCTTTTTATTGTAGAAAATCAGAACGTGAAAGAGCTATTTTTTTTTTTTAAGAAATAAGGAATTCAGAAGTGCTCTCTTATAGGCATAGTTTTGTTGGGAACCTTAAAAGAGCCCTAAATCATTTGTTAATATTTTGAGAAACTGACCCAAGATTGTGTGCTTGTTACCCTCTTATGTGTTTTTGAGAATTTCCAGAGCCATTCAGTCCCAAGCATTAGCTATTGATCTTTCTGCAGTTATCTCATCAGCACCGATGTTACCTGTATGCCTCTTTTGATCTGGAGTTTTCCTCTTTTGATCTCTCAACTGTATTTTGTTTGTCAAGTTACTTTAAAACTTTGCCTTGCGTTGTGGCAAAATTCAAACATTTATTCCAAAATCAAGAGGCTTAGGTTTTTAGCCCTGAATTTGTGTTTGTATCATGTCATATTACACATGAACATAAATGTTATCAAAGCCAGTCACATGAAATAGTACTACTCTTACTATTTTTGATGCTTTCTGATAACTTCTATTCAGTTCTATTCCATTTCATTAAGAAAGAATACTAGTTAAGATTAACTTCATACACCACAATGGGTTGCAGCCAACAGTCTGAAAAACAGTGCCCTATAAGTAAGGGTATAAACTAGCTAAATTGCCAATGTGAATCACTAGAAATTGAATGACATAAGTCAAGGATTGCTTGTAGTTAATTGAATATTTGAAATAACAGTAAAAATTACCTTTGATTTCTCCTCTCCTATTTAAATTACTTTCCTTTCTTTTTAAATAACTTTCAAGATACAATGTGATTAGATCATTTGCAAGGGTGTTTTACTGTTTGTTAGAAAAGCTGCAGAAGTTTTAGGTAAGTTATTAGCAGGTCTTAAAAGAGTTGCTTTGAACTGAAAGTTTCTATGACCCACAAAAGAAGAATGACCTTTCTTTTCCTTCCTCTTATCTTTTTTTTTTTTGAAAGTTTGGATGAGATACATGTTTGAATAAGTTTGAGTGTAAGGAAAATAATTTCTTTTTAGAGTAAATTGTTTGTAACTTGTGGACTGAATGAAAAACCTTGACGTTTAGCATGTTCATGTTGGCAGTTTTTCACCTAATAGTCACTTGGCCTGTACTTTTTTCCTCTGGAAGTAAGCAATCAGGAGAAAGTCTCTGAATGTGTCCTTTAAAGATCCGTTTTTCACTCTAGACAGCCTCAGCCTAATTGACTCTTGCACATTTTTCACCGATTTAATTTTCTTCTTCTGATGAACTGATTAGAAGGATGAACAAACTAGAAGGAATAAGGAAAAGTTGACCTACTGACATAAAAGTCAGAATTGGCTTCCTGACAACAAGAGTAGATAGAACAATTTTAAAAATTACTAAAATTAAAAAAAAAAAAAGAATGCTTATACTGATTGGTACAAGTTACTATGAAAAGGTCATATTACTCTTCTCTCTTAAAGGAAGTACCAAAATGTGGGGGGCATTTTAGAATGATTTCTATTAAAGTAATTGTTTTTTTAAAGTTGTTCTTTGAAAAGTCAAATAAGCTTTTGTTTTCTGGGCAATATAATTTTGAGGAGACCTCATTACCCCCTCAATGGCAGATGAAATATTAATTTTGTTATGTAATATTAAAACTTTTTATATTTATGTTTTTCACTTTGAGTATGGGTTATTAGTTGAGGTGCCATTCTTTCTGTGGTTATAGGAAGGGAACTTTGGAATGATTCCCCTTCTTTGTAAATGTCAGCATGTCAGATTTTCTTATCCAAATGAGTGTTACCTTGTTCAGAGTGTTTATTTCAACAGTGCTGCTGCTTTTGAAACTCTTTTATTATAGACTTGCGTTCAGAGTTGTGAGCTCTCTTTGGAGGTAAACTTGATATTTAAAAATTGCTAGAAGCCACTTAAAGCCAGATTTATTTGACATATATAAATTTTGTAATCAGATTGGTTAAAATCATTTCTGAGGCAGAAGTCATGAAGAGTCATGCCTCTACTTACTATAATAGTAAGATGCAATTTCTTGAGTGGCTCTTAAGTTAATCTGAGTACATTTCTAAAAGATACTTTGAGTAGTTGCAGAATTAGTAAAATAGGTACATAGCCTCTAAGATGACTGTTTTAAAGGCTTCATACTCTTTGACTATTGGCATGTTAGTTTAATTAACAAAAATCTCATAATTATTACATTTGATATAGAAATCCTTTGCTTTGCTATTTGCTTTCTACTCTTATTTTTCAGGCTTAGTATTTATAATTTCCAATTTATCCACTGATTTTTATGTAAATAGTGATAGTAACATTTAAGAATGAGTTTTATAAGCAAGTATTTATGTATATGACAAAATATTTCCTTTTGTTTTAGAAATGGCTTTGGTAGGATAGAGTTATAGTCTAATGTGTCTTAGGAAAACTTGGTTGGAATCTGATTGTTTTGCCTTTCAAAAAAGGCCTGGATTTTATTTGATGAGAGATCTTATAATACTTTTTTAGATAAAACAGTTGTATCTTTCTTCTTTAATTAGGCTCAAGAGGCCCAGGGAATCCTCTGGACCATCCGATTACCAATGAAAGAGGAGAATCAAATTCTGATAGGTTAACTGATCCTCACAGAGCATCATCTGACACTGGTTCCCTTTCACCTCCCTGGGAGCAAGATCGTAGGATGATGGTTCCTCCATCAGGTATGGAATGAATATAGTTAGTGTGTAATTTGAAAGGCAGCCGGTATGTGCAACATACAGGAATGAAAGAATAGAGAAGTACACGTGTGCCCTGTCTTAAGAAGAACCATGATACATATTAGAAAACAGTAGTAACACAAATTTCCAAAGAGAATAATCAGGGATAATTATTCACATTATAGGAAACTGTCCTCCCTCCACCCCCGCCATGCAATGTCTTTATAGTTTTTGTTGCTCATAGAAGTGATACATGTTTATATTTATGTTAGAAAATTTGAACAATTGAGAAATATATAATTAGGAAAGTGAAAAAATCCCCCTTGTCATTTTAAGCATGCCCCTCCCAGAATGTAGTTTTATATCTTTTAGGGAGTTCTTTTTTGATGTTTTCATAAACATAGGTATACCTATTCCTTCATCACTTCTGTGCAGTTATACTGTTCACCTTCTTATAATTGTCTTTTTACCCTTGAACAATATATCTTAGATTAATTGTCAAGATAAATATATTTACCGGAAGACTCACAGTAGAATATTCTGAAGTAGAGCAATAACTGTTATTCCCTTATAGCCTCTATTTGCCCAAGGAACATTATTAAAATTATTCAGTTTGCTAAACTTTTATTTATGCACAGTGTTTCAGGGACAGACAGTGTTATGTAGAGTGAGCTATGCCTGCTTTGCATAAATTAGTTACATTAAAAAATATATACTAGTTCAGATTGCTTCCTGAGGAGTTGGAGAAGGAAGAATATTGTGGTTAAAAAAACCTTTAATTGCAAGAGTTAGCCTTTGCTTTGTTAGTGTGTGTATGTCGCTTTGCATAAATTAGTTACATTAAAAAATATATACTAGTTCAGATTGCTTCCTGAGGAGTTGGAGAAGGAAGAATATTGTGGTTAAAAAAACCTTTAATTGCAAGAGTTAGCCTTTGCTTTGTTAGTGTGTGTATGTTGTATGAAGTGGTAATTTCTTTGGTTTGAGGTTACTTTCTTTTGTTTGATATCATTAGAGTATCAGCTTCATAAAAACAGAGATTTGTGTCACTTTAGTTCACTGCTGTATCTCCAGAACCTAGAACAATGCTGAGCCTGTAGTATTTGCCCAGTAAATATTTGTTGAATGAATGAATACCCAAATAATTCTAAGAAAGCTGAATATTTTTCTTACTGTTTTTATATTTAGAAATATATATGCTGTGACTTTCAGACTTAAGAATCTGTTAATAGGTGACATAGAAATCCTCCTTTCAAGGATTTTTTTCTTGAGTAGCATTCATTTTAGACTTTAGATGTGGTAAAAATAAAGATGAATAATTTACAGCCCCTTTCTTAAGGAGTTTGATTTCAAGCTTTTGGTGTATATTGTATTTCTGTGTGTGTGTGTGTGTACCTTTAAAATTTTTTGTTTGGCAGCATTAGGTCTTAGGAGGATCTTTCTTTGTGGCTCACGGACTCTCTAGTTGTGGTGCATGGGCTCAGTTGCTCCAAGGCATGTGGGATCTTAGTTCCCCTATCAGGGATCAAACTCATGTCCCCTGCATTGCAAGGTGGATTCTTAACCACTGAACCACCAGGGAAGTCTCACATTTTTGTAAAGGATGTTCCTTTTGGGAATTTACAAGCTGTTAGTACCAAGAGTCCCTGTTACATGCTCTGCCCCTCCCCCCAAGTATTATCTAGTGTGGTGATGCTCAAACTTGGCTTATCATCAGAAATAATCTAGGGGACTTAAAAAAATGCAAATACCTGGGTTTCACCACATTTCCCCACCCTTGTTTTTCTGTAAATTTCATTGAAGTTTAGTTGATTTGCGATGTTGTCACTACACCTGAACATGACCGCTGGAGGTAAGATTTATATTTCCCAAAAAAAACCTCTCTAGGAGGTTCTGAGAAATAGCTAAATTTAAAAACCACTAATTTATCCAGTGCCCTTACTAAATAGAGAAGGGAACTGAGTCCCAGAAGAGGGAATTTCCCTGACAGTCTTAGGTTAGAACAGTTAGCTAGGTGAGGAGCTGAGGCTGGAACTCAAACAATAGTGACCATTATTCATAAAATTGGAACATATTTGACATGTTGTTTAACAATTGCCTGAAGCCTATAATTTTTCAGACCTTTTGATGTTGTCCCATAGATCTCTGTCTCCTCATTTTATTGCCAAATTTTTTTCCTTTCTTTCTTTTTTTGGTTGAATAATTTCTGTTGATCTATCTTCAAGTTTACTGACTCTTTCCAGTGTTACTTCCATTCTGCTGTTAATAACGCCCATCTGGTACATTTGGGGCTTTCCTGGTGGCTTAGTGGTAAAGAATCTGCCTGCCAATACAGGAGACATGGATTCGATCCTTGGGTCAGGAAGATCCCCTGGAGAAGGAAGTGGCAACCCACTCCAGCATTCTTGCTTGGGAAATCCCGTGGACCAAGGGGCCTGGCAGGCTACAGTCCACAGGATCACAAAGAGTTGGACACGATTGAGCAACTCAACAACCTCATGAACTGTAGCCTCTGTCCAGAATTCTGCAGGTGAAAAATATTTGGATTGGAATTAAGAAATTTGATTTCTAATCTTCACTCTTTAATCTTTTTATGTGATTTTGGAAATTTGTTTTATCTTTTTGGACCTCAGTCCTTTTATACAGTGAGAGAGATGAACTGAGTGATCTGTGTAATCTGTTTATCTGAGTAATAGAACATTAGTTCAGTATTAATGGTTAATGTTGAGATGTTCTAGATAATGTTCAATCTAGTTGACAGACCAAATAAGATAATATACAATGTTAGTAAAACCAAAGACTATTTACAGCATTCTTTTCTAAATCCAATTGTGAACACACCTTTTTCAGTTTAAAAACTTAATTGAGGGACTTCTTGTTCTAGGTCAAGCTACCTTTTAATCAAACTGGTAAATGTTGACTGCAGTAAACAGTGATGAGTTGTGTAATACCTAGAGCAACCACTAAAAAGTCTTCTTAAAGAGATATACTGAGAAATACTTTGGATCAGATAAATTGTCATCAGAATAGATCTGCTTTTCAAGCCCCAAGGAAACATTTCCCAAGATAGATCATATCCTGGGTCATGAAACAATGTTTAACAAATCTAAAAGAATTGAAATCATATCGTGTGTTCTCTGACTATGGTGGAATCAAACTAGGTTGACTTATTGATACATGCAACAATTTGAATAGATCTCAGATGGTTAAGAATCTGCCTGCAATGCAGAAGAGCCAGGTTGGATCCCTGGGATGGGAAGCTCCCCTGGAGAAGGGAATGGCTACCCACTCCAGAATTCCTGCCTGGAGAACTCCATGAACAGAGGAGCCTGGCGGGCTATAGTCCATGGGGTCTCAAAGAGACAGGTACAGCTGGGTGACTAACATAAAGCCATAATGTTGACTGAGAAAAATATCTCAGAAGGTCAGATAATATATGATTTCATGTATATAACATCCTTGAAATGACAAAATTATAGAACTAGAAAACAGATTAGTGGATGCCCTGAGTTAGGGATGGTAGAGGGAGGAGAGTGGATGTGATTAAAGGGAAGCCTGAGAGAGATCCTTTTGGTAATGGAATAGTTCTGTATGTTGAGTGTGGTGGTGGTTTCATAAATCTATTCACGATAAAATCTATCCATGGCAAGAAATATACACATTAGTAATGTTAGTTTCCTGTTATTACATTGAACTATAGTTATGAAAAATGTAAACATTTGGGGAAACTGGATAAAGGGTATGCAGGAACTTTCTGCATTATTTTTGCAGCTTTCTGGGAATCTTTATTTTAAAGTCAACAGTTAAAAAAAAACCTTCTTATCTGGATACAGTGTGTATAAAATGCAAGGGTTTTTAAGCATATAACCTGATGATTGTTTCAAAATTTGAGCACACATGTAAGCCAGCATTCAGGTTAAGTATCCCATCATAAGTAACCAGAATTAAAATTTTAGCAGGAAGATGTCCTGTAATTAGTAAGCCCATTATGAATTCTTAATAAATCTTTAACTGCAACATGGATTTCATCAGTGTTACTTACCTTGCTCAGTGTTTCATTCTGTAAGAAGTAGAACTTTATTCTGTGAGGATCTCATCCTTGAAGTTCAGGAGCAGAAAAGCAAAAACATCAAAATGCTTTTTGAAGCCTCTCTGAATCGCAACAGCTAACATTTAATTGACAAAGCAAGTCATGTGGCAGAATTTGGAATCATTGGGCAGGATAGGTATTCTACCTCTTAAGGACAAGGGTATAAGGAAAGGTAAATAAAATTGAGGTCATGAATACAGTCTAGCCAGAGGGATTATATTTAATACTATTGTGATGTATTTTCACTTATTATATAACTAGCTTTTAAAAATATATTTAGGTAATATAATTAAAAAATTTTGAAATTACTTTTTGGAAGAAAGGAGTATATGGTTTTTCTGTTAAGTTCTTCCTAAGTAATTGCCTTGTTTTCTTTGTAGTTGCTCTTATTTACAAAGCTGTGCATGATAAGCAATCTTGATTAATGGTTGAACAAGTCTTTAGAAAGTCTTAAAATATGATCTAACTTCCGCATGTGTGTGTGTTAAGTCACTTAGTCATGTCCAATTATTTGCAACGCCATGGGCTGTAACCCACCAGGATCCTCTGTCCATGGAATTTTCTAGGTGAGAATACTGGAGTGGGTTGCCATTTCCTACTCCAGTGGACTTTCCCAACCTAGGGATTGAACTGCATCTCCTGTTCCCACATTTAGTAGTTATTAATACATTTTGAGAGACATGCTTATTAAAATGTTCTTATGCTTTTTGTAAACTGTAATTAGTGACTGTGTGTTTCTATGGTACTCGTAACATAATTCAAATAAGAAATGCTAAAATTTAAATGATAGCTTTTTGACTGTCAGGGTATGAATCTGCTGGATTCTTGGCTTTTAGTATTTTAACTGATTCTTGAGAATTATAAATTTATAGTACAGGTATTAATCACAGTAATGATTCATCATGTACATGATTATATTCATAACTCTAACAAGAAAGATAGTAATTGTGTCTAAGTTCATGTAAATATTTTGGTAAAATTTTAAGTTAAGAAAATAAAACCACAGATACTTTAATGAAACAAAGTTTCAGTTTTTATCTATTTTTTTTCACTCTTTAGTATTCTTAATCTCTCTTCTTGATCTTTCAGTGCTGCAACTTCAGTGTCCTTTTATTCCTCTGTGTTGCCTCACAATTTCTTTTTCCAGAAATAGAGAAGTAGTAGAGAAGAATATGGAGAAGGAAATGGCAACCCACTCCAGTGTTCTTGCCTGGAGAATCCCAGGGACGGGGGAGCCTGGTGGGCTTCCGTCTGTGGGGTCACACAGTCGGACACGAATGAAGTGACTTAGCAGCAGCAGCAGAGAAGAATAAGAATCTTAATTCTCAGCAGATTTTGTGCTACTCGAGAGAGATGCATTAATAGTGAATTATATAATTTTTCCTCCTTGTACTTTTTTGAGTTTTAGCAAAGAGCAGGTAATATGTATGTATGTATTCCATTTTTTTTTGGTCAGTGCTTATCTTTAACTGATTTAGATAATATATTTTATGTAAGGGGTAGCAAAGAGACTTAGCCGCTATTTCTTGGTGGTTCTGTCATGAATTAAATGTGGTCTTCAGCATTGTGTGTTTAAAAAACTTGCTTTTTATCTCTCTTTTTTTTAAAGAGCTAAACAGAAGACACATACAGCCAACTTGAAGAGGACAGTTCTAAATTTTACCTTGAGAGAGAAAAGCAGGCTAAACAGATCAGAATAGTTGGGAGAGCTTTATCAGAACAGTTTGGAGAATACAGGCATAGATTTTTACATTACTGGCTTTGATCTGTAGATGTTTGTGTAGATGTTTGTGCATTGCCCTGCATTGCAAACATTCTTTCAGATAAGATGCGTTTGATAGAATTATAGTTTATCTTAAGTTAGGTTCACTTTGATTTCCCTGCTGAGATTTTGGAGTCTTCATAAGCTGAAAAAGTGTACTAAAATCCATAGTGATGCTTTTCTACTCTTAGAGGATGAGATTTACTTTAAAGTTGTTTCCAAATTTTGAGGCTGTCACTTTTTTGGAAGTATGTATTTCTTGTGGCGCTTCAACTTTCTTGTGTAATGATCCTTTTTAAGTTCTAATGATTAGCATTTGGTTGCTTACTTACTGCTATATGTAGTTATATAAACTTGAAAAATCCATGTTTAATTTTTCAGTCTTCCTGAAGAGAGTAGATTGAGGAAAGATTAAGATGTGTGGGAAAATGTAATCAATTTTTGAAAAAATTTGCTTTTAATAAAAATGAGAGATGAGGTGGTAATTGGATGGAGAAATGTTCTTGTTTTTAAAGATAGAAAACATTACAGCATGTTTATTTGCTGATGGGAATAATCTAAGATCAAAGGAGAAATTGATGATGCATGGGAGAGGGTATAAAAGTAAAAACAAAAAAAAGTGGGATCCAAAAAAAAGGGTTTGAATAACTTTGTAAAAGGAAGAAAGGTGGAGCAGCTGGGTACAGATGTAGAGGCTGGGTGAGGCTAAGTGAGTGTGTTTAGTTGCATCAAGTTTCTTAATGTGAAAGATCATTAACTTGGGATAGGAGAGAAAGGCAGGGGATTGTCAGAGATTTGGAGGGAGAAAAAGGTACCCAGTAGCCATTTAGGAGAGTGAAAGAATTTACATATCAGTGAAATGTGGAATGATTACACAGCAGTATTGAGTATCCAGTTGAAGTTTATGATCATAGATTTGAAAGAGAACAGTCAATACTATAGGTTTCCCCAGGGGTTTTGGTGCAGGCGATTCAAGGGACAAGAGTCCAACCCCTTTGTTAGGAAGATTCCCTGGAGGAAGAAATGGCAACTCATTCCAGTATTCTTGCCTGGAAAATCCCATGGACAGAGGAGCCTGGGGTACAGTCTGTGCAGTTGCATAGAGTTGTATGCGACTAAGCATACAAGTCAATACTATATTTTAATATAGTTTGTAATTATAAAAATTTTAATTTATCATTACAGCTACTTTGGGATGCTTACTTTGAGCCAGATGTTAAGAGCTTTATATTAATCATTCTGCTGCTGCTAAGTCGCTTCAGTCGTGTCCGACTCTGTGTGACCCCATAGACCGCAGCCCAGCAGGCTCCTCTCTTCCTGGGATTCTCCAGGCAAGAATACTGGAGTGGGTTGCCATTTCCTTCTCCAATGCATGCATGCATGCTAAGTCGCTTCAGTCATGTCCGACTCTGTGCGACCCCATGGACAGTAGCCCACCAGGCTCCTCTGTCCACGGCACTCTCTAGGCAAGAATACTGGAGTGGGTTGCCATTTCCTTCTCCACTTGACCCTTGAGAACTCATTAAATGTAATTTTCTTCATTGACTCCAGTTGATGGCAGATGGTATCCTTGGCTTTTTGTGGGAAAGATGTGTCTGTAAGGTCCCAAGGAACTGAGTCATGTAACAAATATGTATGGAGCTCACATTATATTCACCTAGGACAGTCATGGAAGGTAGTATGAGACCGTATCTATTAGGATGGGAGAGAGTGAAGCAGGGTAAAAAAAAAGTTATCCCCTTTGTCCTCTGACATATTTTTTTAATAGCATTATTACTTACTAACTTTTGCCAGACTGGTTACTTAAGGAAACTTCTGGCGCTTCCCTCCCACTGTAGCAGTGTCTTTAAGAACTTCCAAATACTGCAGGACCTCACTTATACGTGGGCATCTGAAAATGTAGAATATATAGAAAGAGAGTGGACCAATGGCTCCCAGGGGTTGGGGATGGAGAAATGGGCAGATGCTGGTCATGTTCTTCACCATATTTTTGAAGGTTGGCAAAAGCATCCTTAATCAAAGTCTACCATCACCTGACAGAGATGAGATAGGCTACCTATATTTTTTCAAGAATGGTGAGTTACACAAGGACCCATGAATTATTACCATTTTGTCATCATAAATGACAGAGGAGGCTGACTGTAGAAGCACTTGAGTCAGAGTCTGTGCCTATATT